>NC_134408.1:139130463-139325463 GCF_038048845.1 Mixophyes fleayi
TGTTCTAACCCATGACAATCTATTGGTTTTGTTAGGTCTAGTGCAGTGTTGGCTAACCTGTGACACTCCAGGTGTTGTGAAACTACAAGTCCCACTACAAGGAATCGCGGCGTTTGGGACCTAATTCTGCCCACTTCACTAGGAAGTGGGGCACTTCCTAGTGAAGTGGGCAGAATTCGGGAGATTGCCACACTCACCCGGGAGTCCGGGAAACTCTCGCAAAATGCGGGAGTCTCCCGGACATTCCGGGAGAGTTGGCAAGCATGGGTAACACTGGTCTAGTGTGAGATGAGTTTATGAAAGCCACTGTCTGATTGGTCGCTGAGGAGCCTATTTGCACCTCTGTTAATAAACTCCCTCCATTTTTTCGCACAAGGGAGAATATTGCGTCATGACAGTTTCACGTTGGGATCTAGATGCAGTAAAGTTGCTGGAGCGGTGCACTATACACCTGAAGTTTTGCAGAGAGTGCCTCCATCATTTCGGGGTACACTTTATGTGTAATGATATGGAAGCAATGGGCTTAGTTTTTATTGGATTGTAAAGTTCAGATTTTCTCTTGGTAGAACGTTTGCTCACATATCGGGGTGGACAAGTGAGTAACTTTGGACTCTGCTGCTTTAGATATTCTCACCTTACTTGAGTCACGTGTTGATAGTTTAATGAGTTTCTCAGTTATATATCCACGGAGGCCCTCAGATCATTTGTGCTAAGTACTATCCGGCTGTGGTCATTGTGCAGAGAGTTCTATTGGTTCCTTTAAACTGTTGATTCAGAGATGATAGAGTTAAAATCTTAGTCCGATAAAAAAAATGTGTTGGGCTGCATTGAGAATCTGCTGTTTGGTGCAACCCTGGGCAATGGCTATTTCAATATAAATGGTCTTTTTTATGGTTGCCTTGATTCATCTCCTCTCCTACACAGGCAACTGCTGAGCAGCATGATTCCATCAAAATCAGTCGACTTATTATCAATAGGCACGAAGTCAGAACATGGCCAGTTTCGGCCAGTGATTACAATCATTTACCCGCTATATTAACAGACTGCAGTGAAGCCAGAAGTGATCTGGCCGCAGATCTCGAGAGATGAACAGCTGGGTATCATGCAGTTTGGCCGTACATGTGTGTGGCCACATTGAATGGTGGCCCCGAAACAGGCCGATAGCCATAGTCGTAAAATGTTTTTTCCGGGAAGGACGGTTATGCCAGTCTATCATTCAGAGGCCTCTCTCTGCTTTTTTGAGCCTGTGGGGGGGCCAGCACAGTGCCCCCTTTCCTCTGGGCCTCCCCCGACAAAGATGATGGTTACACCACTGCACACTGCCATATTCCGACCACATTTTCCACCTCGGTTACCGTTATTTTTGCTACTTTCACAAATTGATTTTTTTTTTCCACGGTATTTCATTAAACCTTAATTCTTTCTTCTGACTTAACCTCACTGGAGGATCCGATAACTGTCAGCCTCATACTTCATCGTGGGCCGTCAGCACAGGAATGTTTACCCAGCGGAGGAGGCTTAAACATGACCACTAAATTCTGATGACCTTACATGTCTGTCACCGTTTACCTTCCCAGCCCACTGAAATACGTTTTCTGTTTTTCCTGCCGTGAAAGTCAAATAAGAAACGGGAACTTTGGAAAAACAAACCACAACTTTGCACGCTCGACAGGATCCTCTGTTTTGTTGTTCATCTGTGTGTTTAGCGCGATGTATGTTCAGTGAAATAAGTAAAAGGGTTTGAAGTACAAGTATAGAATTTTAAGAGTGTTGGTATGACATGAATTTACAATACAGCTAAGGATGGTCTATGGCCCAGTAATATGAGCCCTCACCAAGGAGTGTCTGTATGACATACCAGCGTGTATGTATCCGCACTCGTTCAGAGCTGTCTGTACAGTATACATGTAATTAACACTGCAAAATGAAATAACACAGATTCTTACAGAGGAAATATTATATCAATAAAATAATATATATATATATATATATATATATATATATATATATATATATATATATATATATAATTTTATGCTCATGCATTTTTTTTTATTGGCTCAAAATCACAACTTTGTTTTCAACACAGGGATCCACTCCAAGGCAAACAGTGGTACTCTCAACCATGGGAGTGACACATACATAATAAAATAATAATAATAATATTAATATATAATAATAATAATAATAATAATTAAAAAATCATAAATTGTTTGCAGTATTTAGGGTTTACACTTCTAAGCCACACATTGGATTTTAAACGCCATTTACTATAGATCATACTTGACAACTCTCCCGGAATGTCCGGGAGGCTCCCAAAATTCGGATAGGTCTCCCGGACTACCGGTAGAGCAGCCAAATATCCTGCAAACGGCATCTTGCTGTGAAAATGACGCGATTCACGGCCCCTCTCCAACCACGCCCCCCTGCCTGGGATCTCCCGGAAAGAAGTTTAAAAAGGTTGGCAAGTATGCGATAGATTGTAAGCCTGCGAGCAGGGTCCTCTTATCTCTCTCTCTGTATTACCCAGTATTGTTTATTACTGTGTTTGTCCCCAGTTGTAAAGCGCTACGGAATTTGCTGGCGCTATATAAATAAATGTTGATGATGATCTATACGATGCGGAACAGTTTACAATTTCTAGTTCAGTTTTTGCCGTTGTTTTATTCCGTAAGATAGAATAGGCCGTGAATACAGCACTTTTTTCAATGCAAAATAATAAAACAAAATCCTTTATCTGAGTTTACATGAAAGGACTATAGTGTATTACTCCAGGAGAATGCAGGAAAGATTAAAGGATTGTGTCAGGGCTGGAGCTGGGTGCAGGCTTCCTGTACAGCCAGTGCTCCTGTCCCCGTGGCCCGTTCTCCTTCCTCCATTCTCCTTCTCTCACTCTCTCTTTAAAGGGAAGAGTGAGCCCTTCTCCCTGCCTGGCGGTGTCAGATTAAATACCGAGATGGCGACAGGAAAGAGTCTTGGAGGAACAACAAAAGACAGGGGGGTGAAATTTATCAGGTTGGCGATGGAACTGCAGCCTTGTCGGACTCCAATTTACAGAAATCCAAACAGATTTTTACTTGACACGATCCGCAATCATTACTGCCGGAGCAGAGCTAATTAAGAAATTAGCTTTCCTGATTGTTTGCTGCTCTCGTAGTGATGAGGAGCTGAATAATGTTGTATGGATGAAATGTTCTAAAAGCGGACAGTTTAACAAGTGGCTTTTATTCTGCGTTGGACTGTGTTGTCTCCTGTATTGCACCTTAGGGTATAGTTACTAAACTGGGGGTTTGAAAAAGTGGAGATGTTGCCTATAGCAACCAATCAGATTCTAGCTGTCATTTTGTAGAATGTACTAAATAGATGATCACTAGAATCTGATTGGTTGCTATAGGCAACATCTCCACTTTTTCAAACCCCCAGTTTTAACATTCAGCCAATTATACGACAACTTGTAGATACAGAATGTGTTTTGTTTTCCAATGAAAATAGGATTCTCCTATGTTTGAAAAGAGCCAAATCATAAAATTGATTTAATTAACACGTTATGTGTAATCTACGGTACCTAGCAGCTAAGGTTTAAAATAATTAACTAAAATCATTGCATTGTAAGAGTTGTCATGACCCATTACGTGATAAAAGTCGCATTATTTTGAATAATACTTTGGTCGAAATCACTGCTAATTTCTGTGTGTGTGTGTGTGTGTGTGTGTGTGAGGTGTCCCAGGCTGCTGTCTGTGACTGTCAGGACATTCTGGGACTTATAGTCCCACAACAGCTAGGTAGTCACTGGTTGCAAGCCTGCTCTAGATCATACTTACCAACTTTCTGAAGTTGGCTTCCGGGAGCCTGTCGGGGGAGGTGGGCGTGATGGGGGGCGGGGCTCCAAAATTTGCATCATTTTGGACCCGCCTCTGTGATGTAATGATGCAAACGCGTCATTTTACAGCAGGGGGCAGGGCCAAATGCCGCAATTGCAGCGATGAATCGCTGCGTTTTGGACCTAATTCCGCCCACTTCACTAGGACTGTCACACTTTCCCGAGAGTCCGTGAGACTCTTGCGAAATGCGGGAGTCTCCCGGACATACCGGGAGAGTTGGCAAGTATGCACTAGATCCCCTACAGAAACTTTCGGCTAACATATTTCCTTCCCGTAATAATAAATCTCAAAGTGTAATAGTTTTTTTCTTGATGTCTCATTTTTGATTGGCTTGAATTCCAGCGATAGCTTGTCGTGTTATGTTCGCTAGTGTACTTTCTATTAATACTTGTCCATGAAAATATCTTAATGGAATGTAGACAGAGCTTTATTTGACACAAATTCACTGGTTACAATACCTGGAGTACAAGGAACACATTCCATATAACTTACAATGTGACAGAAATCTGACCCTTTGAAGGTAATAAATTCAATCTGCTGTCCTTGCTATTTCAGTGTGTATCAGATTTCAGCCTTGCATGTATTTTTGGATTCAGGTTTAACACATTTGTGTAGTTCTTTAAATCTCCCCTCTCTCCCACCCATCCAGACATATAACATTAATACGGGCTAATGTCGTTCTTTGCCGAAACACTGCCCATTTCATTAACTATTGTTAGTTTAAATTCAAATCTTGAAAGCCTCGGGGAGATTTCCATGTGTTTATGAAATCCAACTAAACCCTATGCAGAATGAAAGATATATTATTACGGGTATATACTAACAATGTTATGACTTTAAAAAATGAACTGTAATTGGGTTTAACATTGTAGCGTTTAACATTGTAGCCACTGTAACATTGTAACAAAATAGCCCCCCCAAATTAGGTCTATTTGTCATCGCCATTGCATAGATGCTTACGGACAGATGGAATTTAAAATGAAACTTGGTGTCCTCTTGCTTTTTGATACCAAACAGCACTATGTAAAAATGTTTTCTACGAACTGGTAAATAACAGAATTTTCTCCGGTGACCCCACCCAATGAAATCACCCTGCATAGTTCTGCAGAAAATGACAAACAATGTTATCTTCTAACAATAACGTTGTTCAGTTCGTAAATACCAGTCCAGGTTTTCTTATTGGTGCCAAATGCAGTAAAAGTGTCCCAGTCATATCTTATATGTAATGGAAACTTCAGGCATTAGTTTATAACTCTAAATCCCCCTCCCACCAGGGGGGGTGGGGGTCCAATACACAGGATCCCTGTGGTTCTGGAGATACTCACCCCCACCAGCACCTGTGATGGATTATTCCATGAATGACAGCCTTGAGAATTTTGAATGCACTATGCCAGGTTGTCAGAAAGGAGCCGATTGGACGTGCAGTGGCTCTATCCAATCACATCCTGCCTGGCAACCTCACATGGCGCAGTCTGTGTACGACATCCTCCAAGTCAGCGTGCGTTCAGTCAGGCGCTTCCTGTGATGTCACCAGTTCCGAGTAAATTGATAGGCTGCCTTCTCATACACATTGACACCTCCCACATCATGGCTACCGCCACTATTTGCAGGCCACATGTACATGTAAAGTAATATGTTGACTACTCGCGAACCAATTTGGTCACACAGGAAGTAGCCGGGCCTCTGTGCCTAGCAATACTGAGCATGACTGACCCAGTCTCTTCTCTAGTAGAACAGTGGCTGTGTCCTTCATCTAGGACTTTACATTGTCATATAGGCATATAGAATCCTATTGTTATTGCACATAAACACTATGCAAATGAAATAAGTCGGTCTCCTGCAGTCCAACCGTTTCCTAAGTGGGATATTGTGTACTGGCTATTTCACTTTTTGCATTCTAGACAGGGATTTAGAAGTTGCAATACTCCATCAAAGCCTTTTGTAAAAGATCCCATACCGACTTTCTAACCCCCAATGCAGTAAGGGGGGTTCCTATTGTAGTAAATGTATATCCTTAGCAGCTTGACTAAGCAGGTAACATGTTCATTAGCAAAACTGAGTTAAAAGACTGGTGCTAGAGAAGGCAGCACAAAAACAGCCCTGATCATTTGTACTCTCTGCAATCTACACATCAATTATCCTGCTGGGCTAATTACCACCTCTCCTTTGCCTGGGTACCTAAAGCATTCACACTTCTATGCATCTGATCAAATAAATTCATTATTGATAACGCATGTATGCATTAAACCTGGTAGGTGCAAAATAAATACGTCATATGCAAAAAAATATATATATAGTCTCCGCGTCATTTTAATAATGTTTGTCTTCTTCAATATTTACCTTTTTTAATTTAATTTTACTCTAAAGCAAATATTGCCGGCTACTCTCCATAAGCGCCGTTCTCCGGTTAAAAACGAGTTTGTAGTAGATGGCAATTAAAGACTATCCAACGATATTACTAGCAGGGCCTCCAACAAGATATGGGCAGGACGGTGGCTTAGTGGTTAGCACTTCTGCCTCACAGCACTGGGGTCATGAGTTCAATTCCTGTCCATGGCCTTATCTGTGTGGAGTTGTTTTTTTCTCCCCGTGTTTGCGTGGGTTTCCTCCGGGTGCTCCGGTTTCCTCCCACACTCCAAAATACATACTGGTAGGTTAATTGTCTGTTATCAAAATTGACCTTAGTCTCTCTCTCTCTCTCTCTCTCTGTATATAAGGGAATTTAGACTGTAAGCTCCAATGGGGCAGGGACTGATGTGAGTGAGTTCTCTGTACAGCGCTGCGGAATCAGTGGCGCTATATAAATAAATGATGATGATGATGAAGATATTATTCTTAGAATGCGCTCAATCAAAAGCTGGACTGAAGGTTCCGCAGTGTTACGGTTGGTCCGGCTCATTGCGGTAATTAATCAGTGTAGGGAATTTCAAGGCTGACATCCTTGCTAAGTGTGGATACTCTTGTTTAGGTGATCATTTTCTCATTGCAGTTTGAAGACAGATGAAGGGGGGAAAAAAAAAAAAGCTATTTCCTGTAGCTCATTTCATACCTAGTGGGGATGCTGTTCAGGTGACAGAGATACAGTCTCAGAGGGAGAACAGATGTGCACTCATTATCATTTGAATAAAAACACAGATAGTGCTGATCTGTTGTCTGACCATCACCTGGTTGGTTTTCTCTGTGATCTTTATCCCATCTGAAAGACCAGGTCCCCCGACCTCTGCAAATCCCCGACCCCCAGCTGGCGACACAGGGGTTTATGGCACAGAAAACACCATGGTATCTCTGTGCACAGATGCCTTTCAACAAAATCTGACTTTACATTGATTTTTTTTGTGTTCTGGCTTAATCAGGGATAAATCCCCCAAAAAACAGCTTTTAAAAGAATTATTACTTATAGAAGTTCTTTACCATACTGCTCCTTGTTTTGCGCTACTAAACACTAAAATAACAGAACAATAAGGTTTAAAAGGAAAAAAAAAAAACTATACTTAAATTTAAAATAATCATTAGGTCTCCTATATACTTAAACGATCAAGATTACGACATTTAAGAGCAATTCGTTATCAGTCAGGTGTAAGAACGACTTTATATAGACGGAGTCATTTTCTCTTTTGTTGTAGAAGACCATTTTAATTGTGTGGTGTCGGTGATACACCTAATTAGGTGGAAATGTTGTGAATGTATCACTCTATGGAAGAGCCACTGGTTTGGTGAATAGAGGAAATTGTGTAATAGGGTGAGGTCTGACAGTTGTGCTTCTCATGAGGGTAAACACGGGACTTGTAAATATTATAATATTACAGACATTCCACATCACATGAAACAAAAAAATAAACGTGGGTGTTTGCTACACAGACAAATAGATATCAGTATATATCAGTATAATATATATATATATATATATATATATATATATATATATATATATATATATATAATCCTGACCACACACATGAGCACTACAAGTTGGGAATGACTGCACACGTATCAGCTAACAACGTTTTCAAATGTGACAGCTAAAATCCTTTTGATCTGGTCTGACATCTTTTTTTGGCCCCACACACAGACCAAATTGTCCAATCTAATTACTCTGTCTACTTGCAACATTTGCAGAGCCAAAAATGACAGGTGATAAAGTAAGCACTGCAAGGGAAAATTGCCTGTTGGAATTATGTGTACAATTAAATATATCATTGTGTAGGTGTATTTATTTTTTAATATAAGAGAAACATTTTAATGTTTTTAAGCACATGTACTGTTTCGGTTTTCATTAAGAGACATTTAAGTTTGAATTATTTATGAGTAGCTTAAGAGCAGATTACATTTGTATAGTTATCGTTATAGTTTGTATGATTAAGCAGACGAAGAAATGGTCTTATGTGACTAAAATATCACATGGGGGTAAATTTATCAAGCTGCGGGTTTGAAAAAGTGGAGATGTTGCCTATAGCAACCAATCAGATTCTAGCTGTCATTTTGTAAAATGTACTAAATAAATGATAGCTAGAATCTGATTGGTTGCTATAGGCAACATCTCCACTTTATCGGAACCCGCAGCTTGATAAATTTACCCCATGGTAATTTAGATGTATTATGTAGATCTTGCTTTGCTTCTGGCCTGCTATATTGGTGATCATTAAACAGGATATTTCCAATATCTTCAGCTATACACTGTAATTATATAGTCAAATGCCTCTCCCAATCTTTTCACTTGTAATGTATAGGATGTCCATATCTGTATCCTTTCAATTGCTCCTAAAATTAGCTTTTTGTCTGCTAAATTGAGAGTACTTGTACCCAAGCTGTGATGTATATATATATATATATATCGGACCTGGTGTTTGCATTTGCCTACAACTCGAGCCAACGATGACCCTAAACCTAAGTGGAAACCCTTTGCAATAATGGTGAGAAATCTGAATGGCTGCAGACAGTCGTTAGCGACCTGCAGCCCGCCATCTGTTGTGGAACTACAAGTCTGAGCATGCCTGCACACACTGGGCTTAGTAGTTCCCCAACATCTGGCCAGCCACAGGTCTCCTACCTCTGCCTAAAAGCCAATAAAACGTGAAAGGAACTCAAAACAACCTTGAAAAACAGGAGAGTGCAGTTATTAACTTTCCTATTATCTCAATCAGCTCGACGGTTTTGGTGGTTAACATAATGTTGCAAAGGCTCCGTGGGAACAAATGCAGCTAGGTTTGATGATTTTAATTAAAATTGCATTAAATAAAATATACAATGAAAGCCCTGGTACATACACATTTAGCTTCACGCTTAACATCAACAGTTACAGAAAACAACGATGATCAAATGAGTGTTTCTCGGCGTAATTACCGCTCAGGTTTGGACTTAGCCATTATTAACAGAACGTACAGTTATACTCTCTGGCACTGTAATATGTTATTGTAGAATTATAATTAATCTTACAGGAAGTGGCAGGATTCTTACAGTATCAGACCGGAGCAATACGGCATATAGATTTATTAATGCTTTTAATCAGTTCTGGCAAAATTAATTTTGCAATGATTGCTTACATTGAAATTTGCATATATTTAGCGAAAGCCATTTATTTTAGTGGGACTCTTTTTATTAAAACAGGACAGAGGCCCGCAGCTACAAAACTTTTGCTGATTTTCTCAGTCTTTGGTTTCAGACATTTGGAAAAAATAACTAATGCTACTTACACTAACCCACAGCCACCAATCAGAAGTTTGTTTACATTTTCTAAGCTGCTGCAGAAAATGAGAACGTGAATTTAATTGGTTGCAATGTTTTACGGCACATAGCACTATTTTGTTAATTAAACAGCTCCATATGAATTTTTTAACAATGTTCTACGATATCTGTATTTAGTTATACCTGACACAAACAACTTATGGTATTTTTAACCAGTTTTTGGTTGGTACGCTCTGACATTTTGTACAAATATTTGCAAAGGACCAATGGGTAAATTTAATAAGCTTCAAAAAGTGGGGCTGTTGCCTATAGCAACCAATCAGATTCTAGCTGTCATTTTGTAGAATGTACTAAGTAAATGATAGCTAGAATCTGATTGGTTGCTATAGGCAACACCTCCACTTTGTCAAACCCGCCGCTTGATAAATTTACCCCCAAATCTCTACAAAAAACACTTATAGAATGTAAGGGGAGGTTGTTGACGGGCAATTGTTGTGTGGTTGTTGGGTTTGCAGATAGCTCGTGTGCTATAGATGCCGCCCGAATTAGGCACAACAGTCCCAATTGTCTGACCGTCTAATGGGTGGGACTTACATGAAAGCGGCAGAATTTCAATAAAAAATGGGTGGGATTTAATTTGTTCTGATTTCGCAAGTCTAAATGTTGTGAGGTATGCTATACAATGATGGCTTGTTCAGCAATATATATATATATATAAATATATATATATATATATATATATATGTATATTAAACATATCACATTCTTCTGTGCCAATACCATTGTTTCTTTAGTTTTCTTGACTTTGGCGAAGTTATATGCATTTACTGGACAATCATAGTTGTTGGACATGTCCCTGTTTTTTAAAATTGACCGAGTGCCCAAAAAAAAATTTCTTTCTCTGTCCTCCTAGTAGCTATCGTCACCATATATTCTCATTTTATGGGCTTTACAACTTGATATTCACTGAAGTGGAGCATTTACAGTGCAGAAGTAGAATGTTAAAAGGAAATTTAGTGAACATGGCGTGATGGGACTTGTAGTTCTCTCCAAGGTCCGCCAAGACAGTGCTTAGAAGTAGCGGCAACTATGTATTGGAAGGGGCGCACGCAGGATTGTCAGGGGGGGTTATATGGTGGGCGCTTAGTTAGCGGAGGGGGGGTTTCCTGAGACCCAGGAAACCCCCCCCCTCCCTGCGTGCGCCACTGATTGGCGACCTCTGCGTTCAAGGGGCAGCATAGAAGTAGTTTTCTGGTGATTTGAATTTGTTTTTTACTTTCTTTTTTTAATTATTTTTCTGTCATAAAAGTAATGGAGGAGGGGGATTCGTTTTTTGGGACATCGCAGCAGTTGCGCAGTCATGTTGGGAGCTTGTGACATCATCATCATTTATTTATATAGCGCCAGCAAATTCCGTAGCGCTGGGTGCAATGGTCATAGTCATTTAGTTTATTATTTCACTTCTAAAATGTGGAATTACATTTAGGGAATATCAAAAACTAATATTTGCTTCACTGTATTCAAAATATGCCAGCATCTGATTGTTTGATACAGATTACATATACTTGCCTACTTTTGAAGGCAGCTGTCCGGGAGGGGGTCAGTCGAGGGGGGAGTAGCCACGCGTGGTGCGCCGTTAGGCCACGATGGCGCATTTAGCCCCGCCCCCACCATTTTCAACAACGGCGCCAGCTGGACCCGGGATTTTTGCCTGCTCTCTCGGGAGTCCGGGAGAACTCCCAAAAATTCGTGAGTCTCCCGGACATTCCGGGAGAGTAGGCAACTATGAGATTACAGCACCTGTTTTACATTGCTAGCCATGCACCAGTTAATGTCATGCTTACACTTACAACCATCATTTAGTGATTATAGGTGTAACAAGCCCACACAATCAGGAGATACGTTTTTTTAAGTTCTTTCTGAATCTCTTCACACTTATAATTTGCTTTAGGTCAAGCAAACCTGATAGAAATCAATCAGTCAGTTCTGTTTTGCAGGGACTGTAAACAAGACTTGCACCTCGTCAGTACCTATCTCTTATCAGGACCTTAACCCACGCTGTCCCAGGCAAGAATGCAAGTGCAATCAGTCCAGAGAGCTGCTGCAAAGCAGGCCCAGGAACATTATCATGTACAACACTTCCAAACACCCTTCCCTATCTTCCTTTCAGTGGAGGTCCTGTACTTTCAGTTCAGGGATTTAGATAAGTGTTTGAGGTCTATACAAACACATGGCATTGATAAGTGCGTGAGTGTGAAACGTTCTGCAGCCCGGCGTTATCTGTGTGCACAGTACAATTCTGCTGCAGGAGATAAAAGTCTTATCAGACTTTCATGCACTCACCACAGAAGGGTTTCTAGTCCGGACAGTTTGGGTCTAAACTTTCCTTCCCTGCTCCAGTTCCCCCCACCCCCACGCCCCCCTTCATACCACCCCTCTGCCTATGTCAGCACTACAGCTTGTAATGATTCTAGCTGAAAGTTATCTCTTATAACTAATAGCAGAGAGATGGGTCTAAGGGCTATTCCTGAACTTATCTAATGGGTTCTACCTTCAAATGCAATTGGCTTTTACTTTCTCTAACAGATTTCCATGCAGCAAAGAGAAAACTACATTTTGTGATACACCATGCTAAGTTACAATGTATGGTAGCAATGTAGTATATATATAGTGGGATAGTTGCATAGTTTATTGTATTTTTTTTTAAAAAAATAATTTTAGTATATTTTGGCATTTTGCACCACCTTTGTATAAAGCAGAAGTTTAGCCCAATGGCTACTAACCATGGTTCAGAGCAGTCATGGTTTTGGCAAAACTGTTCCCACTGATTTATTGGATGGGTTAACTTTAGATAGCGCTGAGCACTGCTTTTTGAATAGGCACCTTTTCCTGAGGACAGCAAGGTTATGTCCTGAGGCTATCGGTCTGGTTACTACCACACCCAGGATTCGAGCTGACAGGGAAGCATAGACTGGATGTCGGTGTCAGCAGATTCCACTACCTGAAAGGGATTTGAGGGGGGGGGGGGGGGGGGGGGTGACAGGAGGGGTCACCGCCATGTACAAGTGGCACCAGGCCATGCCCACTCCTAGCAGTCAGGAGCCAACACAATTTTTGGGAGGGGGATGTTGTCAGAAAGCAGCATTAGATCACATAACTATTGGTGCTTAAACTGAGTCACAACAATGACAGCTGATTGTGACAAGCCCCTGTCTCATCCTGCTTGGGCTTATTTCATATATTTTGTGGTAAAAAGAAGGGAGTAACTATTTAATTACAGGGCCAATTCCTAATACAGCGTTCCCTGGCCGCGTCACGTGTTTTTAAAGCCACTTTGGCCTCTAATGTGTGCTCATCAGGACCACAAGTTAGCTGGCGCTGCGAGATGCATCTTTGATTTCCCCACTTTGTAAACATTATGCACACAACAACTCTCCTCCTGCTGTTTTGCTTCCTCTAGAAGATGATAGTTGTTTCAATATTTGTACGCTATTCAGTAAGCTCATTTTTATTTGTGCTTTTGTGTGAAAAAGATACCCAGATCTAGAGAGAGAGAGAGAGGATATTTTAAAGTTGTAGTGTAAAGAGAATAGAATAGGAAAAAAAAATATTATCATAGCCATTAAACTGTCCCACAAATGTGAAGGATGATAGAATCGTACTGTAATTGTTTTCTTTCATTTGTAGGGACCCTTTATTTTCTTACCCCTTTAAATTGAGAAGCTGTGTCGTTCTGCAATGGGAAAAGAGACAGGCTCTTGGCACCGTGCGCTGCCATTGGTCAGGGAAAGATTGGGGAACAATGTTTTTTGATTTTGCAGGTGGTTAGGCGTGTGCATTGGTGACATCGCTTATTGGAATGTACTGACCTAATTATCCATAGTTAAGACGAAGAAAAAAAAACATTCAGTTGATTAATTTCTTCTCTTTTAAATCCAAGAAGAAACACACACAAAAAAAAGAGAGAGTCTTCTATTTTGTGAAAGAAATTGTTAGCTTTTTATTGCAGCAAAGTGGTGGTTTCAGCGGTACCTAAACTGTAACGATTTGATATTCCAAAGGTTTTGTGTGTATTCGGTTAGTTACAGTAATTATACCCAATAACTGACAGCCAGAATCACGTAGGAGAAAGCAAAGGCTGTTTTCTCACACAGGCCCTGCTGCATAACATCTGCTGAGAGATTTGCATATTAATTAACCCATATTAACTCTAATTATTCTGGGAAATTATCAAATAAATTGAATTTTCTAATTTTAACCTTTCTTTTACTTGACGCGTGTCGAGCCTAAGAGGCGCAGCAGACTATCTCACCTGGGCAGTGCGCAGGGTAGCCGCCCCACGTCGCCATTACCCCAATCTCCCTGTGGCTGCTTTAGATCTAGGGGTAGCCTAGGGAGCTTTTGTGCTGCTCATGTTTTGTTTTGTGTTTTTTTTTTTTCTTTTTTGGCTTCTGTGTTCTCTGGGTCTGAGTACATTTGTTGTGAGGTGGGACATGTGTGTGTGGGAGCACAGATGGTGGATTTGTGCAGGGGTGAGGAAAGGTGTTTACCTCAGAACAGTTGAACAAACCTTACTCTCTTTTTTTTTTTTTGCAGCCTGTTGTTTAGGCCTGAGCAAATAAATGGGAGTTTAATTCAATTAGAGCCCAGCTTTAGTCAGTGCCTCATGACAGAAATTATTCAATATTTCCCCCCCCTTCGCATTGTTTAATTTACACATCGCTGCCTCCGTCGCCTTTGTGGCCCTGTTCAGAGTGACCGTAATGCATTGAGCTTTTGTCTGTGTCGTGTCACTATCCCCTGTCTGGCTTTGTCCATTGTGAGGTACGACCGTGCAGTTTGGAAAACAGGAAGGTTTAATGTGTCAGGAATGAGCGCTCGTCTGTTTGAAAGCAACTGAATATTTAAAAAAAACAAAAAAAAAAGAGCTAAACTAGTTCTCCGTTTTGATGCATGTTAACAGGAAGAGGATGGTACCAGGGATGAAAAAAAAAGTACTTTAAAAATAAAATTTGGATGCCACATTAAGTTTTAGGTTTACTGATATGTCAGTATCACAATTTCTAATGTGGAGCAGTGATCGGGCGCTTTGGTTGAATTAATTGATTTCAAATCACTTCCTAGGTCACTGGTAGCAGAAAAGTGCCTACTCTGGGTGCCTGAAATGACCACCTTATAGTTCACGACCTGCAATAGACTGCAAATGAAGGAACTTGAGTATTTGCATCAAAATAAACTTACCCCAATATCATTAGGTGCTGGGACCTTTCCTTTAGCACAACATGTCCCTAATTTCCACCTTAATGGATTCACCTCCCCCCCCTTTTTTTTTTTTTTAACTATTCAGGTAATCAGCTCTCCCCAGCTGACTGGGGGGGAAAAGAAAAACAAAAAAAAAAGCTTTTTACAGGAGACATCTCTTCCTATTAGTAATGGGCTGCAAGTCATCCCCCTTAGGTATACCTACCATTTGTCAGTAACAACTGCTGCTGATGGTACAGGCTGAGTGCAGCAAGCCAGGAGAGGAGTCACATAGAACAAAATGTAACTTTCCTTTTTTTATGGGGGGAACAGAAGACGCAAAGGATTATTCAACATGGAATATAACCGGTTACTTTCTAAGAGATGTGTTGCAATTATGCAAGATGATGGGATTCCGGCTACAGGTAGGGTGATTAATCGCAACCCGTATTGACCAAAAACTACTGTCCTCCGGCTATAGATATTGTCCTATGTTAATGCCTATTGTATGTGTATGGATGTGAGGCTGCTCCCACTGCTGCAATACCTAAAGCAATGGACGTAACAGTTTTATTGTACTTTTTATTTGTACTTTATTATTTTTACTGCGCTAGTCATTGGGCTTTTTTACATGGTGTAATCTTTCTTAGAGGAAGGTATTAGACACAATAACTTACACAAGGACAGTGTTTCCTCATTTTCTTGTCAAGGTTTTAAGTCCAAGGTTTCAAAAACGTAACTCAAGACAAGGTCCCTGACGCAGGATCACAATGCCACGACTCCCAACTACTTTACAAAGTATCTTCCCTATGTGAAGCCTGCGTTGTGATTTTATTTATGAGATGTTTGCATTTGTCTTTGCGTTATTATTGTGGGACCAGTGACGACAGATGTTTTTGTTCTGTTTAGTTGTGTAATTTTATTTTTATATATATATGAAAGTCAATGTTAGGCACATTTAACGTAGACATTGTTTATACCGGGAGTCTATATAAATATATTGTGGGCTGTATAGAAAGTCCGTATGAGAGTTATGGGATGTCCGGGTTGTCCTTTAATTTGTTTTTTGAAGTTTGTGGATTCTCATCCTGTTTCCGGCCCTCTGGCGGCGAGTGGGTTATTATCATAATGTGTTCTGAGCATAGGAAGTCCTGTTCTTTTCTCTTTGTATTTATCCTTTATTCGGGCTATTGTTCTTTTCCAAGTTCAATGTATATGCATTTTAGCAGCAGTAATGGGTATAGGGTTGTGTTGTGTTAATGAATGACTATGTTTATTTGCATGGTACAGAGTTTTGGACTAGGGGGCCAAGCTCTATTCTTGGGCCTGATTCATTAAGGATCTTAACTTGAGAAACTTCTTATTTCAGTCTCCTGGACAAAACCATGTTACAATGCAAGGGGTGCAAATTAGTATTCTGTTTTGCACATAAGTTAAATACTGTCTGTTTTTTCATGTAGCACACAAATATCAACTTTAAATTTCAGTGTACAAATAAGCTATCAAGTATTTGTGTGTTACATGAAAAAACAGTCAGTATTTGACTTATGTGCAAAACAGAATACTAATTTGCACCCCTTGCATTGTAACATGGTTTTGTCCAGGAGACTGAAGTAAGAAGTTTCTCAAGTTAAGATCCTTAATGAATCAGGCCCCTTGTCTCCTTATTCTTCTATCATAATAGCTGTGGTCATGTATAATTTGTTGTCCACTATTTACACCTATGTACTTTCTTTATACCTTCAGTAATTATATCCAGAAACTGAACTGGGGGTGGTGAGAGGGGTCTCTGGAATATGTGCCAATCCAGTCAAAAGTTATTTGAGTTACTATCATTCATTTGGTTGCTTTTGTTCCCATTTTAGATAGTGACAGTTTTTTGGGAGCAACAGCACCCATTGTAAAAGTGCGTTATATTGAAATTCTATATGGCGTGTGACAATTATGATGAATGCTGCAATTATCGAAGGAGGCTTATGCAATGCTGGTGTCCATGTCACTAAGAAATCGTTTATATTTTTCTATACATATCTTAAATGGCCATGTAAAAGTTTTGGGAGGTATGCTGATGTAAGCATTCCAGTAGCTGCTGCAGAACCTCTTGCAAACAGCTGCCAATCACTTTTATTTCAGTGTAATCTCCTGTACAACAGACATCTCCATCAACATTGACAAGGTTTCCTGTTTATCATAAAATGTGTGAAGGTGACAGACAAATGGAGAATTTTACTTTGAACACATTGATGAATCTCTGCTGGTATGCACGGCTCACCTAATGGCTTGTGGACTCTATCAATATAAACTGACCAATCGCTAATTATTTTTGCTGCCTCTTCCCCTCTTCCGCAAACAGAGTTTTGTCGAAGCGACATACGTTGACACAGGGATCACTCTTCCCTCCCTCCCCCTTCAAGTTTCCCAAGGCAGAAAGTCACTATGATCAATACCCCATGTATTAGGAACAGATGCTTCTGTGTTCCACAACTCACAAAGTAGCATACATCTGTGAGAAGAGGCTCACTAGGAAACAACTTTTTCCTACAGTCACAGATAATGGTTCAACTACTTTAAATGTCAGACTAATTATCAGCAATGCTTACTAAGTAGCAGAAGCCTCAACGTCTCGATTTCCTTGTAGCAGGTAGAGGTGATCTTGAAATGTCACGCTCCGCAGACGTTGAGCCAAAAAGCAGAAAATAATAATAATCATTACACGACAAATGATACAAAAGGATGACTGATTAATGGATTGTTAACAATATCCAGATGAGCTTATTTTTTTTGTTTTATTAATATACCTTCCAGTAAACTTGTCTCCGCAATTCATAGAACGCCGTCGGTCATCCGCGTTTGGTGACATCACCAAGATTTTTACTGCGTCCTTTTTTCCGCTGTTGTTTTTGTAGCACGTAATATTATTGCTTCGCACTAAAGGAAACATTTAAATACTGTCAGAATAGCCTAGCAAGTGATTGTCGTGCGCAACTTAAGCCTTACTATCTCTTATCCTGTAATCGTGGGATTCCATGGCAGTCTTCCATCTCTACCTGTACGAAACGTAATTACGGCTGCTCTTTGGCAAGGCATCTAATGCTACGGATTGTAATTAATTTCCTAAAGATTACTGTGAGGAATTGGTTACCAGTGCTGGTTTTTTGGCCATTTATCACTGCTGTTTAGTAGTTATTTTTTGTTTGTTTTTTTACTGTCTTTCCTCCTCCTTTGAGAGGCATGTAGAATTAGTGTCTATTTCCAGCCAGAGAAGAGTACATCTTTCCTCTTGTTTATTGAATTACAGAAAAGGAATTCTTTGGGCTTCCAACTTTTTTTGTGGTTTGAATAAGTCGCTTAGAACAGCTTTACGTGTATTCTTGTTTTTGTTTTGCTAATTTTGACCCCATGGATATAATAAACCACAAAGATTCTGTTCTGGTATCTACTGAATCGCCAGTCAGGTCATATTAAAGGGTCGGGAACCCCAGTGGATGAAAAACCACTGGCCCATGTTATATCTCAATAAAAAAATAATTTGTCTCGATCCATAATGCAAACAGACGTTGGCAAATATCCCCATTAGTCTTCCCTTCGATCTCCTTGGCTGAATTTGTTTTATAGGTTCTTCAGTAAGAAGCGGTTCATGGAACTAGTGATGTCATTGTTAATACTCGTGTAACACTTTCAACTCCAGTATATACGTGTGCAAAGGCCATCGGGCTCCTATAAACTACAGCAGCGAAAAATTAGTTTTAATCGTTTTTTAAGATACGGTTTTGATATAAGAATAGCTAGGCCTGCAGACATTAAATAAGGCATGTAGGCGTGACTATAGATAGCTGTGATTTTTTTGTTATGTTTATGTGGTTACTCTAGTCCACTTTGTGTCTTAAGTTATTTATATCCCTTAAAGTATTTACTTCTGTTTGGTAAAAGAGAGCAGCAGGCGTGAAGTGTTGTTGTCATGTGATGGATGCTCCGTTCCTGACCTTGCATCGTGAGACATGACTTCACTGCTTGTTGAAATTGTTCCGATTTTTTGGGCTCCTCAGGGGACTGTTGATAAATCATCCATCTATCTGTCTCTTTTTTTTTTTTTTTTAAATTTATAAATCCTGAACAAAATATATCAGCTTGTTTCGCTGCGATGGAACTCACGTGTCACTCCGGATAGTCATCACCGGGGGAAAAAAAAAAAAAAAAAGGGACCTCAAAAGACATATTTTCTTCCAGGATAAAGGCCTTTTAATGCCTGTCCAGCCTTAGATAATTTTATTCACTCCTCCTGGACCTTTCTTTATTCCTCCCGTGCCCAGAGATCACTTTTTAAGAGGTGGGTTGAAAGATTCCCAGGCCTAAGGATCTTTTGTTTTGTCCCCCGTCCTCATCCCCCCAGAGCTCAGAAACATTTATAAAAGGGCCGTCTGTGGGTTGCTAAGAAATGGTTAAACCTCTGTCACCAGCAAGGAAAAAAAAAAAGAAAAAGATTCACAATATTGATTGTACTAAGGTATATGTGGACCACACAGCTAGAACGGGGGACATTAGAATATCTCTCTTTTGCTAGATCTTAAGGCATTACCCAGCCTGAACTTGTTTAAACCCTTGTGGTCACACCTCTTGAATAGGTTTTGTTTCACCCGTCAATTGGTATTCAAACCAGGTCAGCGGATTCTGTTTGCTTCTGCTGCAACCGTTTTCATTTTAATTTGCACCTGTTGTGCAGTTGTTTAGAAGGCAAGTGTGGACCGGCGGATTATACAAAGATCATATTATAAGCAGATATGCACGGTGTAATCTTTTTGTCCCCAGACTCACATGACACACACACACAAAAAAAAATGTTCTCTTTTCGTAACCTGCAAACAGATACGACCGCCGAAAAAAAAATTGAAACGTCTCAAGAATTCTCCATCAGCGTTATGATCCCGACACACAATCCTTTAACATATATTTTATTTTTCCTTCTCTTCCACTCGTTCCTGCCACTTTTCCATAATCCGATAGCTGGCAAGAGCCACTTGAGATAGCTCAGTTGATAACTTAGGAGAGGGTCGGCTTTATTAGACAGAGAGAAATCAAACTGAACCTGAAAATTGTTTTCTTTCTTCTTATTTTTTTCCCCCTCTCTCCCTTTCCTCAGCCTCCCCCCCCCCCCTCTTCTGTCTCCCTCGTTCCCATGATGTCATGGCTCTCGCTTGTTTTTTTTGTGCATGCTTCTAGAGAGTTAGGTTAACGTATTTTGGCAATCCCATGTGTGCGTAACGGATGGTGTGTTTCTGTAGCTGAGCTAATGCCCCGTGTTTATTACTCTAATCTTTCTTGTCTGCTGGTAAAGTGGACAATTTATGTACTATCATGTAGGCCGAGAGCCTTGTGAGGGCTGACTAATTCAGAAACAGCCACCTTCAATTGAGTTCACAGACCTTATTTACAGGCTGCGTTTAAAAAAAAAAACAAAAAGGGAAAAAAAAAAAAAGGATCTGCTGAGCAATTCTGGGACTGAGCGTTACATGATTGACCAGTAGGTTCCTATAAGTTACTTTTTGTTTTTTGTTTTGATGATGCCAAGCGGTACGTCCTGAAATTTTTGGAATATGAAAATGATTTGGGTAAAGTTCAAGGGTCCTATAGATCTGTATATTGCATTCTAACCGGAATTTGCTAAAACTAAAAGATATGTTCAGATCATAATAGTTATAGCAAAGATAGGTAGTTTCTCCTGGTTAGTCGAGAACACCAAAGATTTTATTTGCCTATAAACAGAAGTATTATGAATGCAAATAAAAATCAGGATTCCTAGCTTTTGCCTAAAATGATGTTTCTTAAACTATAAACTGCGAGTGTATTCTAATTCGTTTTCTTTTCTACTGTTCTTTTGCAGTATTGAATTATGACAATGTGGTAGACACGGGTTCGGAGACAGAAGAAGACGATAAGCTTCACATTGCTGAAGATGACGGTATTATCACCACTTTGGACCGGGAACCCAGTCCAGCCAGTATACTCAACCACGAGTCTTCACCACATGTCAACCAGGCACTACTGGCCAGAGAGGAAGAAGAAGATGATTTGAGGGACGGAGGGATAGATCACAACTGGCACAATGATGATCTTCTGAAAGCTTCCATAGATGGTTCAGGTAAGCTCAGAGATGCCTTCAAAAGTTTTATAGAGAGATCGCTTCCATTGGTGAAGAGTTTGCGTAGATTTGGGGATTGGTCATCAGCATATTGACGTTGTTGTGTACAAGAGCCAAAAAAGTCGATTCATCTCAACCGTCCGACTAAATCAATATTCATTATATATTTTGAAGTGGATGAATGATTTCAATTCAGTTTACATTTTTATTTAAATGGATAGTATACAGTATTCCTACGTAAAGTATATTTCATACCCAGAGGAGCCAAATTTGTTCGCGCATTTGGCCGTTACACATTTCGCCGGTGAAATTTGGCCTTAAATACTGCCAGTCTTTCGCCAACAACACCACACAGCAGAATGACTTCACCATCATCATGCCAACTCTACCCATAAACTATAAATTCCATGCAATGCAACCTTACAAATCCAGTGTGTAAGGTTGAAGCAAAAGTAGAACTGTATCGCTGGACCTTCGCACCTCTGCCAAGCAGCTTCTTCTGCTGTGACACTTGGTTGGCGTGAAATATCAATTTCATTTTACTACAAAGTCTAATTTTCTCTTGTAAATGGGAACAGCCATCGGGCCTCCTAAGATGATCGGACATTGTGATTTGTTATCGGTTCTATAGGCATATCGTTCATATTAGAGATGTTCACTGACCCCTGTGTTTTGGTTTTGGTTTTGGATCTGGATTAAGTTTGTGCTTTGATTTTGATTTTGGTAAAACCACCCTCGCATGTTTTGGCTTTGAATCTCTATTTCTTTCTAAAATCCCTATTATTTTTTTTTTGCTAAAATCACATAATTTGGCTCTTTTTTTGTTCCTACATTATTATTAACCTCAATAACATTAATTTTCAGTCATTTCCAGTCAATTTTTGTCAAGTGCCAAGAACACTGCTACCCCTCCTGTTTCTGTGTGAGCAATGGCACTGAGCAATGCACTGGAGACTGGAGAGTAACAAGAACACTGCTACCCCTGTTTCTGTGTGAGCAATGGTACTGAGCAATGCACTGGAGACTGGAGAGTGACAAGAACACTGCTACCCCTGTTTCTGTGTGAGCAATGTCACTGGAGACTGAAGAGTGACATGAATTGTGCTACCCATTTCTGTGTGAGCAATGGCGCTGGATCTTCTGGGTAGGGAGGTATTTAAGGAATCCAAAACCCGCAAGATCCAGTTTTGCCTCGATTCAGATCCGAGGAGGCGGGAAAGTACCGAAACGGCTCGTGAGCCTACTCGGATCCCCTAAGTTCGGGTGGGTTTGGTTTTCAGAAAACCGAGCCGGAGCATCTCTATTTCATATGAGTGCCTGTGAAAAACGGCGAGTGGCTTATTATTTTCTGAGTTTATACGCACGAGAAGTGAGTGTATATAGTAATGTTTTTTAGGAGTAATGAAACATGATTGTAGTGTGACATAAAATATATTAAGTACGCGGAGTGCGCGTGATCTTGCTGTAGATGAGAATGCGTTTGAGGCCGTGGCGGAACTACCATTGATGGTGCGGTGCATTGGGGCCCATGGAGATAATGGGGCCCGCTGCATGGCAGATGCACAGGGTCGGGGGCCCCAGATCCCTCCCTGCCTCCCTGCACTGGGGCACACAGCTTGGCAGTTCCGCTTCTGGTTTGAGGGATGATTTGCTACCATTGAGCATAAAGGCATGTGCACTAACCAATCAGCAACAAGCTTTGAACAATCTGGTGCAAGTTTTATCCAATAAAAGCAAGTACCTTATTGGCTGCTTTCAGTTACATCACTTTTACCCAATGATAGTAACCTTCCAAAGGGCTTGTTCACAAATATGCGCTTTGTAAGAGGCATAATTCATTGCTATCTATTATACTGGTAATACATGTGAAACAGATTGTAGGCCGTTCTAAACGGAATTAATATTTTAGACCACAATGGTGGGAACGAGTCCCCAAGAAGCCATGTATACTATTTTTAACGTGGTTTTCAGGCATTAGTTAGTGACTGAAAGATGCAGTACCAATGGATAGGTATGGGCAGCATGGTGGCTCAGTGGTTAGCACTTCTGCCTCACAGCACTAGGGTCATGAGTTCAATTCCCGACCATGGCCTTATCTGTGTGGAGTTTGTATGTTCTCCCAGTGTTTGCGTGGGTTTCCTCCGGGTGCTCCGGTTTCCTCCCACACTCCAAAAACATACTAGTAGGTTAATTGGCTGCTAACAAATTGATCCTAGTCTGTCTGTGTGTGTATATTAGGGAATATAGACTGTAAGCTCCAATGGGGCAGGGACTGATATGAATGAGTTCTCTGTACAGCGCTGAGGAATCAGTGGCGCTATATAAATAAATGGTGATGATAGGTATGACAGATACGTTTCTGTACTTTACTGTGCGGGAAATTAATTACCAGTAGGGGGCAGCGCGTTCTTGACAGAAATCTGTTTATCAGTGTCCAAAAGCCCGAAGCCCATAAGAGTAAAGCAGAGGAAGTCTATTGAAAGCATACACAGGGGTAGCAGCCTGTTTTCTGCACTGAGCCAGTATTTATGCAGATATCAGCTCACTAGAATCCAGTGATATCAGTATTGTCAGTCTTGACAGATTTATCGGCTGCATTTGCATTGATAGTATCCAGGTATTTTATGCCGTCTCCTCTGCTACTTTAGATAAAACGTTTCCATCTATCTTTAATTATTAATGATCAATGTAGGTGATTTATAGATGTATATTAGTCAGAGAATGGATAATACGGTATCATATCCACAAATAGCGCAGTTGTCAGAACAATATCATCCATTGCTACCTGACTTCTTGGTTTTATCCTAACCAACTTTAATGTATAGACATTGGCACTAACAGTATGCTTAGACGTGATTTAAAGCACTGGCTTTATCCATCAGCTGTTCCTTATAGCTGGACGTCTGAGGCCTAAAAAAGCAGTCTCCCGCGGGCCAATCTTTCACGTCAACGATTTGCCAGCCTGATCTGTGCCCGAGCTATACTCAATCCTTCCAACAAATTGTAAACTGCACATTAAATTTGATATTTTTTTCGGCGGCGGGGGCTGGCTATTTCTCGAATCTCACATAAACATTTATCGTCAGACACTCTAAGACCTTAAGGTTTCACATTTTTCGACTAGGAGGGGGGGTGTCGGTGGGGGGAGATCAGCCAAAGATGGAGGAAAGATAAATACGTTTAATTAGGGGGCAGAGGATGATCATTAAAGGAAGTCTGACTGCTGTAGAAGTCATTAACAATCTTAAATGAAATTTTTATTTTTATGATAGCCATTTACATGTATAATAAGTACCAATGATTCTTGGGAGCAGGGTGACAGGAACTGAGTGTAGCGAGAAGACTTGTAAGACATAGTATTTAAATGAGCTGGTGTTAGCTATTCATATTTGTTAATGAACTAGATTTGAAAGCCATAAGAATGAATGTACTGATGGTTTAAATTTTAATATCTAGAAATCAAGGGTAAGGGCCAATTACTGGGAATTTTTTACCCTTAAAGGAATAATTAATAGGGATTTAACAAATGTAAGATTTCAAACTTCTAGTGGAGAAAAAGTTTCTCTCTTTTTTTTTTCTTCTAAATGATGACTAACTTCATACTTGCCAACTCTCCCGGAATGTTCGGGAGACTCCCGAAATTCGGGTCGGTCTCACGGACTCCCGGGAGAGCTGGCAAAACTCCTGCATCCCGCAAATGCGGGGCTAAAATGACGCGATTTTCCGCGAATCGCATCATTTTGGCCCCAACCCCTGCTACAAAAACAACATATTTGACGCTGGGGGCAGGGCCAAAATGACGCAGTTCACCATGCAACCTCCCGGATACACCTTGCCAAAGGTAGGCAAGTATGACTAACTTTTGTAAAAAACCACCAGAAAGGTCTGATTTCACCTTCTATCGTATCCCATTATGAATGGGCCTCCTTTTATTTTGCTTGCTGAAAAAAAAAAGCAATATATTTTTCCTCACTTCTTCCTCTGCGCCGTGCGGCGTTAGTTCACCATACCCTAGACCAGTGTTGGCTAACCTGTGACACTCCAGGTGTTGTAAAACTACATGTCCCAGCATACCCTTCCAGCAATAAGCTGCTATATGTTGGCAAAGCATGCTGGGACTTGTAGTTTCACAACACCTGGAGTGTCACAGGTTAGCCAACACTGCTCTAGATTGTGCCCAAAAAAAAAAATACGAAGGTTCATTTGTTTTTTTTAACCCTTGCATTCCTGGCTTTTTGCGTTTTTTTAGGAGATGTTTCGGGCTATGAATAGTTAACTGATCGAGGGACCCCATCCAGTCTGGCTGACAGCTGCTCAGTACGTCTGTATCCATTATTTTATTTTATTTTTACTATTCTATGAGGGCAGGAGAGGTACTTTGCTTGTACCTGTCTGCTTCTAATGACTAGTAATGATTTATAGTTTTTTTTTTTTTTATTGTACTAAAAGTGCTCTGATGTGGTGCCTTGATGTCTAAGGAAGAAAGATTGTTCACCTTCCCCCCCTCTCCCTCCGCTGAAATCGGGCCAGTGTTTATCCTGACCGGCAGATAACACATTTTTTTTCTTCTGATAAAAAAAAAAAAAAAAAAAAAATATTTTTGTAACTTAATTATTGTTAAAAAACATGCAATATAGACAGTCGTTGGGATCCTAGAGGCAGATTGCTCAGCGGTGTTTTATCCCTGGTGCCTCTCTGTCTCCTGTGGCACCTCTGTGCATAGTTCTTCTGTGAGATAAGCCCCCCTCTCTTCTGCTTATTCTGCTATACTTTCTCCACTTTGTCTGCAGGATGTAAGGTTTAAACTGAAGAGGGCTGTGGACTTCTCACTGTGCTTTTTCCGGTTCAAGCACAATCAAAGTTTTGTGCTAGCTATTGTCCTTGACATTCTTTCGTCCCACAATAGGGTGGATACTGTGTGCTGAAATACAGCATGACATCATTATCATCCGTTTAAATAAATCACCTGCGTTGGCCCAGATTCCTGCTTGTACAAGGATTCTTCCACCAGGGGAAGAAAGTGTTCTTTATTTTTACAAACCTTTATCCCCAAGGGCGACAGGAAAATCTTAACTTTTACTCTTGTTTTCAAAATAAATACTCTGCGCTATTAGAGGAAAGGGGTGGGGGGGGGGGGGGGGAGAGATATTTAAGCTTTTCCGAGCTAGCAGCTCACACCTGTTAGAAGAGAAAGTTTGGTAAAAAGTTCTAAACTTGAAAACATCTGCATTATTTTCTATTCTCTTGGAAATGATAGCTGACATATTGAGAACAAGAGTTCAAGACGTGTTCATGTTCTGGGGACCACAGGCTAGGGCAGATGTCGGGCTTCCTATGCCCACATACACACTGGCATTGCATTTGTGCTTTTTCAGTAAAAATGCATGTCAAACGCATTTGGGTAACAAATGCATTTCCCAGAGCTAATAAAACGCATGTGGTTATGAGCCATACTGTACGTTACTCTTAGGCCCATGCATCCCATAACGGTGACTTGTCAGGCCTGAACCAAACTTAGTGACATCGCGGCTCTGCCCTCTTATGTCCAACGCTGTGGTTTGCTGGATAAAACAGGGGGAGCGGGGACAAGATGATGTGATTCAATGTGCCTTTGAGCCCCGCCCCACCCACTTCAATAGGGAGGTCCGGGAGACCTCCTAGAAATTTGTGCGTCTCCCGGACATTTCGGAAGAGTAGGCAGCCACGTTCTACACTGAGCACTCTGGATAGTGTTAAAAACTGAACTTGCAAAGAAAAAAGAACCCGCAACGTTCAGGGTTGCACTGGACAGCAGACTCTGCGTTCAGCCCTTCATGTTGAAGTTCTCACATGAACAACAATACATCACTTGTGAAATTTAAATTATCCTGTGACCTGCAGAATCCACAGTGCGGTGGGATAGGCAGTGAAACAAGTTACTTTATTTTGTTTTGGAAACTAAACATATAAGTCTGTAACTTCAAATCGTCCAGAACCTCTTAGTTCCTCTTCTACAGACCATCCTTTTTATTTGTTGTTTTTTTGCTATTAATTTACAAATCATTAGTTTACTACTAAAAAATAATAATATGGAAAGTGGAGGTGTTGCTCATAGCAACCAATCAGATTCTAGCTATCATTTATCTATTACATTCTACAAAATGATAGCTAGAATCTGATTGGTTGCCATGGGCAACACCTCCATTTTTCCTTTTAAAAGGTTTTGTACATCTACCACAAATCTTTTACTATCAACTAAAACATTTTTCTGTTTTTACTGTGTGTCCATGCCAGTGTCTCCTCAACTGACATATTTAAAGCTGCACACAGGAAGACGGCCATTTTGTGGGCCGGACCAATATTGATGAGAATGCAGTCTATTCATTCAGTATAAACATGGATTTGACTGAGGCGTATGGCACCTCGTGCCTCATAAATGTCACCAGTTCTTAGCAAATTAATAATCTGAATATTGTATTAGCTCAGAACATGGCTATGTAAAGTTCTCCGCTATGTATAGGTGACTAATACAGTATACAATCAATACTTTGAATATACACGCAAAGTTACTTTAAAAAACAAACAAAAAAAAAACAAAACCTGATCATGATGAATGAATGAAGTCACTTAATGGTTTTCAGTATATGACAAATAAAAAGTAGTTTTATGATCCATAGGTGCAAACAAAAGCTTATTTTCCTGTTACCACCGTCAGTTTATTAGCTGGAGAGATACGTGAACTTCTCCTTACTTCTTCGCATGTAACAACAATGAGGAAGGAAGTGCAGAAAAAAAAAATGTAGAAAATTACCAGCATTATGCAAAAAAAAATAATTCTGTAAATGGTTTTCCTCTGCGGCTGATGCCCTCTGATAGGAATCTTGTGACTCCTAGGCAGGAGAATCACATGAGATGAGTAAAGAAGAGGGGACATACAATAGCTATATTTATTCCCAGCGACAACCTTCTCGGAAATACCTTGATCTAATTACTTGCAGAGATTGATATAAATATCAGAGACGGAGACAGCTCGCTGCGTTACCAGCCCTATGCGCTGTGGCTGCATTCAGCTACAATGATCTCTTACCTGCCTTTATCTGTGGCTGTCACCTAAGGGAGTGTAATAATAACTTGGGCGTAAGAGATATGTGTGGAAATAGCACTTTCCTAGAACCATATGTAAATGAGATGCTAAGAAGCGTATCCTACACTCCTGCCATGTGGTAATCTGTTCCTCCTTTCTTGCCCAATCCCAGAGTTTGTCTATTCATAAAATGCACAGTTACATATAGAATGGGCATGTAAAAAGACACTTCCATTATCTCTATAGAATTCTATCTTAAACCTTTAAAACTAACTCTGATAACATATGTATTTATATTGTGATGTGACAGAAACCTAGGGGGTATATTTACTAAACTGCGGGATTGAAAAAGTGGAGATGTTGCCTATAGCAACCAATCAGATTCTAGCTGTCATTTATTTAGTGCATTCTACAAAATGACAGCTAGAATCTGATTGGCTGCTGTAGACAACATCTCCACTTTTTTCAAACCCGCAGCTTAGTAAATATACCCCCTAGACTTGTATAACCATTGTCTACTCAGAGTGGCTCGTGCCTCATGGCACGCTTGTCTGCTCCCCTGGGAAGGTTTGGGAGACTCCTGAATTTCGGGGAGCTCTACCCAAAACTCAGATGACACCTGGATATGTCATGTGCGTATTTTAAATCCGTTCTATGTGCAAGTGTGCATTTTATGAAGCGGTAACTTCTGATTCACTGCGAATGGCGTCGTCATGGCCTTCCACTGCGCGATGATGCAAAACGCAGCAAAAAGAGTCTGCAACTATGATTTAGTGATGTCACTGGTTCCTAGTGCATTTACGTGAACACTGACTCAAAATGGCCACCTCCATGTGTGAAGGTCACGAGTACACTTTAAAGGCGTAATACATATAATAGCTTAATAGGTGGGTCTTGTCCCCTAGCAAACGAAATTTGCAAATGACAGAATTATGTTTCTTTTCTACTTCATAACGCAGTATACCTTGAAATGACTCAATTACCGACCTGTCAGTGTTTATGAAGAGTTGTTTTTCATTTAATATATGAAATCCATATAAATAAATGGATCTCTGAGGCATTAACGTAGACTTGGGAACGCTGCCATATGGGCTGCAGTATCACGTGAGGTAGGAGAATCTATTATAAAATAAAAGTGACATGTTGTCATTACGTTATGTACTGTTAACCCACAAATCTCAGAGGCAGAAATATTTATAACAGCAAAACGGATGCAGTAAAAATATTGTTACAGCCATATCAACAAGTCGGCATTTTATTAATAATGCATAATGGTCGCGAGGAACAAGATTTAGGCTTTTTTTGTACTTTAAATTTGGTTTGTTGGCTGGAATTGGAAGCGGTTCCCGTGATCAGACACAAAGTACCAGAAGGAAGTGGGTGAGATGTTTTGAATCTTTCTGTAGAGAAACAATTCAGATTTCTCTTTTAGACGTGTAAGCTTCTCACGATGGAAACCCACCAACAATATATCCTAAATCATGGCATCATGCTGACTAAAAAAGTGTATTAGAATTGGTCTTAAAAATAAAATAAAAGAGTAAGTTAGAATAAAAATGAACACTAGATGAATCCAAATGTAACCCTTTCAAATTAAACCATAAAGAACAAAAAAGATTGAAAAATATTTATATAATGTAACATTCCACATATACAACAAACAAAAACTCTGTCAACCATGTTTCTTTTTACAAACAACTGAATAAAAATTTACTAACAGACATTGTTTTACTGACATATAGTTAGACTATACCAAAATTTATCAAAAATACAAATCAATAACCGTCTTGGATCAGGGACGATAAGAAAGAGATTTTCAAACATACTGTGCTCTCATAATCATTGCGTTCATGGTTCTTTGTGTATCAAGAAGATGTTTACTGATCTTAAGTATTTTCTTACTCACGGATAAACATTTCAGTACATATTTATTGACATTAATAAAAATCCCATTAATTATTTTTTGGGGTTAATTGTTGCATGTGATATGTACAATGCATATGGAATAAAATCCTAGCAAGTTATACTTTATAATGGGAATAGGAGCTAACTGTAAGAGACGTGATCCTTCCACAATCATTTTAAAACAAAATAGAGACAACGATAATAGCAGAGTAGCTTCTGTTATCTTGTACAGAAGACCACTTGTATTTTCAAGTGTCCTGGCTGTCATTCTCTGTTTCCATGTATGTTCACAGAACACACGTATGAAGGTTTTGGTGTTTTTTTTCATCCCAGTCACAGCTCTCTAGCACATTAGTTGACTAAAGTTCCCCGGCTGTGAGGATTATTACAAGGTGTCACCAGCAACAGTCTCTGCACGCGGGAAGTACAAGTTGTGACAAGCCGGAAGCATCCATTTGACTGAGGGTCAGATTAACCTAACACCTTCTTCTAAACACTTCATAAAACTCATTTCAGTATGAAGAGCAGTCCCTGCAAATATGCAAACCGTACAATGCCGAAGCTTTAAATTATCTTGTAGACTGGAAACGAGTTAGGAGGATAAAACGTCTATGTCACTTAGCTGGTCCAGAAATAGTCCATTTTCTAATTATTCTCTCCTACCTTCTGTAATCAAGCACTTTAGCATTCAAGCCAGCTTATCACTTTGTACCAGCGCAGTATGGCGAGGTAGCCGCTCGTCGGCCATCTTGCCACAGACGTTAAGATATGACTTGCTTAGGAACATTACTTCAAAACATGGTGCTATGTGCAGAAATGTTTGCAGTCATTTTATAAACCGACGGTGAAATATGGCAGGTCGTATCTGATTGGTTGATGTGGGTTACAGCATTCGTGCGTATAGGGGACCTGATTACTTGTTTTTCTGCCGTATCTCTTGCTCCAGCTACAGGGCTAGTCTAAGTCCTGATCAGTAGTGATCACAGTCCCGTATGCATGCTATAACATGTGTTTGCAATCAGGAAAAACTGTAAAGATGTATTTTATGTTCTGTAGACATTAACAACATCTTAATAAATGTTTATCATGGAAAAAAAAATATATAAAACCCCTTTTTTTCTTTTTACTGTTATACCTCTATTTTTAACAGGAAACATTAATTAATTAATTTTTTCTGTGTGTTCTTATGCAAATTTATATTCCACCTCGGTATTAGACATATCCTGCAGCCTCTTCTGTAGTAATGCTGAGCAGACCTGCACCCAAATTCATCAACGCGCGTATCTTCCGATCTGCTCCTTGTGGAATTCGGACGTGCGTATGCACGAATTCCGTGAGTTTTAAAACAAACTCAGGTTGCGCTTAGTATGTGTGCATTGATGAATCAGGCCCAGAGTCATTCTATTAAATAAGCTATATAATATTCAGGGGCAAGCTCAGGATTTTTACCAGGGGGGAAAGGATTCCAAAATGATGTACAAACACTACATACAAAGTGTATAGCGAACATTATATATACTTCCTAATCTGCCTACAAATCACACTGCCCAAGGGAATGAGTTAGTTTGAGTATAGGTGTTGCTTAATAATTATAATATTTTAATCAGTATGGCGAGTCTAGAGGGGGGGAATTCTGGGTACCTGTAACCCCACCCTGTGTTTGGCTTTGACATTTTAATACATCGTGGCGAACAGCCCTTCCTGTCTGACGTCCCGCTTTAACTTTTTCACTTGCAGAATTTCTTTCAAAACCTCTTGTATGCTAAGTGCTCTATTTAATGACCGATTTCACTTTCCAGATGAAATGAAGGGAGAATATGACTGTATGGGACCTGAAGCCACTCATGCAACTACTATAAACAACGGTACAGGTAACGGCAGACCTTTCTTTCTAAAAAAAATAAAAAATAAAAAAATTATATTAAAATAAAAAAAAAAAATAATAAAAAAATCTTAAATACAGGGATGTATAATCCCAATAGCAGTATTTAGGCTGCAGAATAAAAATATATTTTGTCACAGAGCCATGAAATAAGTATCAATCAGGGTCTGTAAACACGATATGTCATATTTGAGAAGGAAATATTGAAAGGCTTGATAGTGATGGGAATCCACAAGAGACGCTCCACATTCTATAACCGCACTCCGTGTTTTCATTACCTTCCAATAAGACTGTTTGTTCAACTAGCAATTACCCAATATTGTCAAGTTAAGAGTCCACTTGTAAGCTGTTAAGAACTGGAACGGGGTCAGAGGTTCCCGGCAAAGTTAACAGCTCACTCACTTCACCGTGGGTCAGCGAATGCCAGTTGTAGAAGGCATCATTGTTAAGCATTAGTTGTGTTTATTTACGTAAGTGTATCCTACTTGACTGTTAGCGAGTAACGCTCAGCCCCAGGGCATGTTTTTTCACCACTTAGAGTAATAATGGATGACATTTCTTAAATCCCATACGAAAAAAAAAGTGGATTCCAACCCCTGGAAATGCACAATTTCCGATTAGTGTCATTTAGTTCTACCTTGGATAGACTGATAAGCTCAAGAGATGGAGCAAATGATTATTTTTGACACCTTTTTTTTTCTTTCTCTCTTCTCCTCCTGATGTATTTGCAGTGAAGAACACAAATTGCACTTCGGAATTTGAGGAGTATTTCGCCAAAAGAAAGATGGATGATAGTGATGGACACGGAGTTAGTATAGCTGAATACTTGCACCGGAGCGATACAGCCATCATTTACCCAGAAGCCCCCGAGGAACTCTGCCGCTTGGGTACACCGGAGGCCAACGGACAGGAGGAGAATGGTGAGACTGTGATTCATTTTTAGACACCATGAGGACCCTTTGCAGCTGTTGTAATTATAAATGTGCTGGGTGTTTACCTTAAAATTTCAGGAACAGCTGCAGGGGCCTGGAATTCCATGAGCCCAACATTCAATAAGCTCACGCCGTCCTGTTTGCAAGTTCCTGACATTTTTTGCTGCACTTGAAGGACGAGAATTGCTGAGCACTATGATCTTAGGATGAATTGAGCCCAACTAGCGTTGAAATTGTAAACGAGCAAGTGTTCTAATTTTCAACATAGAAAAAAAATACTGGAACGGGGAATGTCTTTGCCCGGGTTGACGTAACAATGTAACAATTCCTCCGACTAATTGTCGTTGGCGAGAGAGGCTAAAGAGTATAGGAAATGCCCAAAGGTGAAATCCTACAAGTGCAATCCATCCGGGGTCCCCACGCGAAGCTTTGTACCTTCTTGAGATGTTGTAATGGGCAAAGGTTAGGCGTGAGGTCCTTAATTAATTTCCTATGACAGTTTGAAATGATTCATGCAAGTATTTTATGGGTGTGCGGTAGGAGATTGAAGTGTGTTGAGACCAGTCTACGAAAACACTGTTGAAACCGTAAGACCGTCCTGGGCAACAAGCCCATTAGCTGCCATTGATTGGCTAACCTCTTGGCCCGTCTTTCCTTCTCGTTTGTCTTGGCTATAGATCTGCCACCTGGAACGCCAGATGCCTTCGCCCAGCTGCTGACCTGTCCCTACTGCGACCGAGGCTACAAGCGTTTGACGTCGCTCAAGGAGCACATCAAATACCGCCACGAGAAGAACGAGGAGAACTTCTCTTGTCCTCTCTGCAGCTACACGTTCGCCTACCGCACCCAACTCGAACGGCACATGGTGACGCACAAGCCAGGGAGAGATCAGGTGGGGGAGATTGACTTTAAGTGATTCTTTTTATAATTACCCCTTAGAGAAACTATATTGCTTTGATTGGCAATCATTATTAATTTTTCATGGCATTTTGAAGATGCAGATCTTTTAATGGTAATAGCCTTAATTGAGGTCTAAATGATTTTTTGATGGTGTCTCCTAATATAATTTAATAGACTTATGTTCACGATCGAATGAGTGTGTTAATTTCTCATTTAGAAATTTTACTTGCACTTTAACTTCACTTTAGTTTAACGTTTTTAATGCCGCTGAAAAGGTGAATGAAACATTGGTGTTTTAATTAACAAGTTCTAAAAAAAATTGCTGTTGCTAGGATTTTTTTTTTAGTCATTCAGCAGAACGGTACAAAGCGAGCCTGGTGTTTGAGACGTATGTAATATTTTTTCGATTAAAAAAAAAAATGCTGAAAAATGTTAATGATTTCAGATTTGCTCATTCCCAAGATGATTCATAAGTTTAAGGCTTTCATATTACTGTATCTGCACGACAATAACTAAGCAGAACCTGTGGAGGAAACATAACATCGAGATTTAGGGCTCATTCACACAGATGCGCTGGGATAATGAGTTAAATGGTTTGAAAATAATGAGCACTTTAGATGCGTTTTAGTGATTCGTCTTCAACAAGTTTTTCGTGTGCTTTTCATTTGTCTCACTTTTACCGATACAATCTATTGTACTAGTCGCGTACATTAGCGCATAATTAATAAGCTCTAAATCACAATGACGCTTTAGACATTGTAGTTTTGTTAATAAAGTACAAAAGTTTAAATGTGCAAAAAAAAAAAACAGTAACTAATTTTATTTTCATTGTCTAACTTTCAATAAAATTATATAAGCTAGTTTGTGATTGGTTGCTGTGAGTGGAGGCACATTTGCACATTGCAAGTAGTTAATCCCCACTGCCACTACCTTGTAGGATAATGTAGCAGGAATTCTATCAGTATCTGTAATTTTAGTCACTAGCCCTATTCTTTATTGTAGGATATGATGTTTGGTGCATCTTGTTGTATAGAAAGTCATCTTGTGGGTGTATTTACTAAACTGCGGGTATGAAAAAATGGAGATGTTGCCTATAGCAACCAATCAGGTTCTAGTTATAATTTATTCAGTACATTCTACACAATGACAGTTAGAATCTGATTGGTTGCTATAGGCAACATCTCCACTTTTTCAAACCTGCAGTTTAGTAAATATACCCCTTGGTCTCAGGTTACTAATAAGTATATGTTAGAAACATAAATGTGGGTAATTAATTGTCAAATCTTTTTCCCGTGTTTAAATACAGAGAATTAATAGAAATGAAAGGGACATTTTGGTGGCAAAATGTTGCCCAGGAATTTGCCTAGATTTGCCCTGATACATCATCATCATCAACATTTATTTATATGGCGTCAGCAGATTCCATAGTGCTTTACAATTGGTTATACAAAATACAGAAACTCAGTGATGTTTTGGAACCCTCTGTCAGACATTTAAAAGAGTTTAGTGAAGTTCAATATGATCAGGTCCAAACAGCTAATAAGAAATAACTGATCAATGTGACGTAACAAAAGATCCGGGGTTTCCTCTGTCTAATATTAATATGAATCCCAGTAGGGAGCATCACACATTTTAGGGAATGCAATCATAAAATAACCATTAATTATTGTGGAAATATGATCTCAGTTAAAAGACAAGAAAATGTGTTAAAAAAAAATTAAAAAAAATTAATGTGAAATATGTCAAGAATTTGACATAAAAAAATCATTTAATCACATCTTGGTAACTAATTAATTAAAATTGTGAGACTTAAGCATTTATGATACATTTTAACTTTAACCAAGTACAGTAACACAGTTTCTAAAATGCAACATTGTTACCAGTGCCTATCAGGGCTGAACGTTAAGTGTGTTCAATGTCGACGTGCTGGCGCTTGGCGCGGTATGAATAGACGCCTTCGGTGTTGAAAATTCCCCTCATTTGCTCGTGGCATTTACAATTAGTAAATTAAAATGATTGTATCATATTAGCAGTGGCACAACTAAAGTTTATAGTGGTCCTCTGGGGTCCGTGGGGGGAGTCCGAGCAGCTGTTGCTGTTTGTTTATGCAACTCGGCAACATACGAGCTCTGGTCCCTCAATGGCGTTCGATGGGTTGGGCTAGGCTTGATCTTTGAAGGTTGCTGGTGTTTGAACAGACCTCTCTGTGTCCTGTGTACACCATCTGTCTCACCAGGAATGTGGGAAGATTCAGTATACCCCAGCAGTTGTCACACTGCTTCTGTGCTGTCCTTTTTTTTTTTTTTTTTGTGTGTGTGAAGCTTTTGTGTTCTTAAGCTGCCTGACATACCTTGAGCACCGACACTGTTGTTTCAACATCCTCTGTCGCAACTAATATATCTCTGTAACGCTTTAAACCTTTTTCCTGCTGTAATAAACGTACACCTGATTTCCTCTTTTGGTTGCAGTTTGTAAGATCTCCTTGTTGCATTTTACACACTGCACAGTCTCAGTTCATGGTCTGCACGTGGTCAGAATAAAACATTTTGTTGCCAATTTGTACCTTTTTGATATATTTTTCATGTTATAGAAATTTTATTGTAGTTCTCTTTTGTTGTTGTTAAAATTGCGGCATATAAAAATGCAACTTGTACGCTATTGTGTGTAACATTGTATGTTCATCTTTTATTTATTTTTTCCTTTACGCAGCACCAAATGTTGACCCAGGGAGCAAGCAATCGCAAGTTCAAATGTACGGAGTGTGGCAAAGCATTTAAATATAAGCACCATCTAAAGGAACATCTGCGTATACACAGCGGTGAGTGCTGGAGGTGCTATTTCATTGATCTGCATTTGTTAATGACATTAAATATAGGTATTTAAAATAATGTATAAGATGGATGCCTAATCATATTTGGGGGGGGGGGTAAATCATTTTTGCAAAGGGGGGTAAATATTTTGTAAAAAAAAGTATTGAAACTGAATCTTATACGCAGTTACTCTTGTAGCAAACAAACCCATTTGAACCACCACCATTCTTGATATCTTCCTAGATACACCCTCCTCCTATTTGTGCTAAAGACCCCAACTGTATAATTTACAAATAGAAGCACAGACTACAGAGTATTATACTTTTTTATCAGAAATTTTTTTTATTGGGGAGTGGGATCGGAGGGAGGAGAAAGGAGAGGCAGTAGAAGAGGCCACATTCAGAGCTGCCTTCTACGTACAACAAAATTCATATATTTAATATATAAAACTGGGAAAATAATAATTGATTAACCAACCAAACTTTTTTTATACTAGAGTTGGAAAATTTGAGAGCTGCTTACTCATGTATTCTATTTTGTTGCTCGACAGGGGAAAAGCCGTACGAATGCCCAAACTGCAAGAAACGCTTCTCCCACTCGGGTTCCTACAGTTCCCACATTAGCAGCAAGAAGTGCATTGGCCTAATCTCTGTGAACGGGAGGATGAGAAACAACATGAAGACGGGTTCATCTCCTAACTCCGTGTCTTCATCTCCCACCAATTCAGCCATAACGCAGCTCCGGCACAAACTGGAGAACGGTAAACCACTCGGTATGATGGAACCTTCAGGCTTACTGAAGATCAAAACGGAATCACTAGATTACAATGATTATAAACTTCTTATGGCAGCCACGCACGGGTTTAACGGCCCTAACCCATTCATGAACGGTGGTCTGGGAGGAACCAGCCCTTTGGGAATTCACTCTTCGGCTCAAAGTCCAATGCAGCACTTAAGTGTAGGGATGGAAGCATCTTTACTCGGGTACGCAACCATTAACAGTAACTTAAGTGAGGTGCATAAGGTCCTAGAAATTGTGGATAACACTGTTTCTAGGCAGAAGATGGAATTCAAGTCTGAAGAGATTACAAAGTTGAAGGGCTATCACATGAAGGAAACAGGACCTCAAGGAGAGGAACAAGGTATGACATCTCCTGGTATTCCACAAGTGGGTCTTCCAGTTGTAAGTCATAACGGTGCCACTAAAAGTATTATTGACTATACGTTAGAGAAGGTTAACGAAGCCAAAGCTTGTTTACAGAGCTTGACCACGGATTCAAGAAGACAGTTCAGTAGTATTAAGAAGGAAAAGTTACGTACGTTGATAGACCTAGTAAGTGAAGAAAAGATGTTAGAGAACCATCATATATCCACTCCATTTTCTTGCCAGTTTTGTAAAGAGAGTTTTAACGGCCCCATTCCTTTACATCAACACGAACGATACTTATGTAAAATGAACGAGGAAATAAAAGCCGTTCTTCAGCCCAGCGAAAACCTGATACTTAATAAACAGGGAATGTTTGCAGAGAAACAAGCCCTCCTGTTGTCATCAGTACTTTCCGAGAAAGGGATGATTAGCCCACTCAACCCATACAAGGACCACATGTCTGTACTTAAAGCATATTATGCTATGAATATGGAACCTAATTCTGATGAACTACTGAAAATTTCCATAGCCGTTGGCCTTCCTCAGGAATTTGTGAAGGAATGGTTCGAGCAAAGAAAATTCTACCAATATGCAACTTCCAGGTCACCGTCTCTAGAAAGGACCATTGCGGAAGGGACTTTGGTCACCACAACTCCCACTAAAGACTCTATGTCCGCCAGATCTCCAGCGAAACCTGTGGATTCCATCACGTCGCCATCTATAGCGGAACTTCATCACCGGGTATCTAATTGCGATACACCTCTCAGGCTTACAAAACCTAATCATTTTGCTGGTCTGAAACCAGTTGTTGAAAAATTGGACCACTCTAGGAGCAATACTCCATCTCCTTTAAATCTTTCTTCCACATCTTCTAAAAACTCCCATAGTAGTTCTTACACTCCAAACAGTTTTTCCTCAGAGGAGCTTCAAGCTGAGCCTTTGGACTTATCTGTACCAAGACAAATGAAGGAACTGAAAAGTGTTATGGCCACAAAGAACAAAACCAAACCTAATAACATCACCATTGACCATAACAGTATTCCTTTGTCATCAGAGACTGTAGACGAGCCACTGAATTTAACGTACATTAAGAAGGAATTTTGTCATTCTAATAACCTGGACAAAAGCACTAACCCGCTCTTTGGTCTGAATCCGTTTAGCGGCAAACCTTTGTACACGGCGCTTCCACCGCAGAGCCCCTTCCCGCCAGCCACTTTCATGTCTCCGGTGCAGGCGAGTATCCCAGGGTTACGACACTACCCGGGACTCGATCAGATGAGCTTCCTACCGCACATGGCCTATACATACCCAACTGGGGCTACGTTTGCCGATATGCAGCAGAGGAGGAAATACCAGCGGAAACAGGGATTTCAGGTAATTTAATAACTGGTGTTACAAACGATGGTATACAATAAACTGATTTTGTTTTACCATTGTGCTTAATTTTTTTTTACCCTTACTATGCTATTTAGTTTCGTTGCACTTGGACACGGCATGAAGTTTGCCTTGTAAAGCTCTGTGACGTAACCAAGGGCATCGAAAATAAACAACTCTGCCGGATACATTAAATACGTAGCGAAATGTCACAGAAGGAAGCCATAATGAAATCTGAAAGTGGACAACCCCTTTCATTTACCAGATACTTGACATTCATCATCATCATCACCATTTATGCATATAGCACCACTGATTCCACAGCACTGTACAGAGAACTCATTCACATCAGTCCCTACCCAATTGGAGCTTACAGTCTAAATTCCCTAACATACACACACAGACAGACAGACAGAGAGAGAGATAGACTCGGGTCAATTTTTTTTTTATAGCAGCCAATTAACCTACCAGTATGTTTTTGGAGTGTGGGAGGAAACTGGAGCACCCAGAGGAAACCCACGCAAACACAGGGAGAACATACAAACTTCACACAGATAAGGCCATGGTCGGGAATTGAACTCATGACCCCAGCGCTGTGAGTCAGAAGTGCTAACCACTTCGCCACCATGCTGACATTTAAACCAGTTGATATACTTGTATATGTGTTTTGTAGTCCATCAAATATCTACATGATTATACAGCCTATTTTTAACTCTGTATACCTATGTACTGCTAGAGGGGGTCCTGAATCCTTGTCCGTATAGAGATGTTCTCTGGTGCAAATAAATAAATCTTGTTGGTGTAACATAAATTTTAGATTTGTAATTTTGGCAAACAAGAATTAAGAAACATTCTTTAAAGTGTATCAGTCATCTAAAAACTCTGGCAGCAATAATTTTACAAGCTAATGTTTGTAGAAGGCTAAACTGCTGCAGTACAAACTATAACTTACTGGGAGGTTAGATCGGTGACTATGGCTGTGGAGATGGACTTTCACAGAAATATGGGAAGGTGCAGTGCTTTTTCTTAGCTTCTTCAGCAGCCTACTAATTCACTAGGAACCAATGACTGATGTTTCGTTGATATCATTTGCTGTTAGTGAATTGATTTGCTGCTTTTTCATGAGCAATCGTTCAGCCCGCAAAATAGCTCCCTCCACTATGTGTCGGTGACCCCTGCAATGAATAATTTGAAAGCTTTTATGAACATTTATGAAAATTATTATTAGCATGGCTCATGTAGCACGTATATGCGGTAATCCCACCAGAAATTTCAGTCTAACTTGTTGATTGTTATTATTAGCTGCTAGGGTTATTGCATATTTGTGCTGCAGGCAAAATTGTTTCCCAAAAATTGGTACATCCTGTTTAAAAGATGATATCCAGATGTATCATGTATAAATATATATCCTAAAGAGAATATATAGAAAATGGAGTTGCTATATATCATATAGAATGTGAATTTCTTCAGATTTAAACAAGTTCTAATGTAATTCCACTAAAAGTTTTTGCTAAGTGCCTTCTGTTCTGTATACAACATTACGGGAAGCAGGACTATGCCTGCGAGTTTTCTAGCAGCTCTTTCTAGATCCTAAAGTGCATCAACCTTGCAAATGCCACCCAAACCCCTGTAATCTGGTTTCTATTAATTAATTAGCGGTTACATAGTCCAAGAAGCCATGTGTACGACGTGAATGCATGTGAGTGCCTCTTTGTAGTCACGACAAAAATATATCTAAATACCCAGAATGATTTACCAACCCACTTTCATCATTGTCTAATGCTGATGGCACGTGAATGCAGGACCCTGATAAAACATTCTCTATTTTAAATGACAACATTAAGTATTACGCTCAGGGCATGTTGTCAGCAGACATACACTTAAATCAATTGTATAATAACATTTTGCATCTGATCATGAAATTCAATTATACAAAATTTCTTTTAGAGCGCAGGAAAAAAAAACCAGAAACCAATTCACTCCTTCTAACGGCATTTATCGTCTTTATATAAATGAATAAACCCAAATTAGAATAAAACAATACTTTTAATGACGGCGCAGTGATTTTCATCAGTTTTAGAACCACATCAGCGTTTAATAAAGCACTAACCTTAATTTGTTATGTTACAGGGTGAAATGCTTGACGTAGCCCCGGATTACATGTCAGGTCTAGATGATATGACGGATTCGGACTCTTGCTTGAGTCGAAAGAAGATTAAGAAGACGGAGAGTGGCATGTACGCGTGTGATTTATGTGATAAGACATTCCAGAAAAGTAGCTCCCTCTTGAGACATAAATACGAACATACAGGTAAATGGATTTTCACCTGTACCTGCATTTTTACTGTACTCTAAACATTAGAATTTCTCTGAACAGACATCATACTGACAAGATTACTTTTATTGAAAACAATACATCTTTTAATAAAGTTCTGTTGGGGCATAAAAAGGAATCCAGGATAACCGAGAGATGATGGGGTAGATTTAGTCTAACTTCTAAACAGGAAAAGTAGAGGTGTTGCCCATAGCAGCCAATCAGATTCCAGCTATCATTTATCTTGCACATTCTAGAACATGATAGCTAGAATCTGATTGGTTGCTATAGGCAACACCTCCACTTTTCCTGTTTAGAAGTCTTAATAAATATCTCCATGTCTTACAGAGTTATGACTTGGAGTGTACCGATACTGGAGGCAGCCATTTTGTGGGTTTTGGCCAATGTTAATGAGAAAGCAGCCTGTCAGCTTCCTATGAGCTAGTTAAACCATTGAGGCATGAGGTACTAAATGCCCACATCTGGTGCATGTAGGCAACGGTTATGCTTTAAGTCTCTGGGAGACTCCCGAATTCTCGGTAGGTCTCCCAGACCCTCGGGAGAGCAGGCCATGCTCCCACATTCTGCCAACTTCCTAGTGATTTGGGCAAGATGGGGGCCTCCATAGCGCAAATTCAATGTAATTACGCTATTTTGTAATAGTCACAGCGAATGTGTTTTCATACATTGTCAGGACTTATACAGTATCCGAGCAGGAGGAAAATAAATGACCTGAGCACTTGTACCGCAATAGCGTATCAAGGAAGTGCTCTAGGTGTTCATGGAAAGAAGTATTTCTTTCCGCAGGCACAATTTAAAGACTGTCAAGGAATGGCAACCTTTACATGTATCTTTATGTGTCCCGCATTTGGTATGAGAATTATAGATCACCTTTGTGTTGCTAAATGGGATTGAGGTAAAGCTTATGATTAATGGCTTGTGTCCCTAAGAGGTTCAGAAGCAGCTGCAGACATTATGGCACTTGGTTGCCAGTATGTGATTGTCCCAGATAATTAATATGACAAGAGCCCCCCTGCCAGCCTACCCCCAATGTTAGCATTCCTGTGCGCCGTCACTGTGGTCCTGCTACTAACACAGCAGGTGTATATAGCCTCCAGTTACACACCAGCCACGCTCGGCGTTTTACATTATTTTTTGCTCACTTTGAGGTCGATTCAGAGAAAAAAAAAAATCCTCGAGCAATTTAAAGCCATGATTTGCTTGTCTCATTACAATTGTTCAATAGAAAGCAGTTATAGCTTTAGTACTTTAATGCTCACTATTAAAAGTAATGAAAAATCCTTTCACACCAGTACACTTTCTTCTATTTAAGAGACGGGTTTAAAATCCTTCATTACGGAATGCAAACAGAGATCACTAGCCGTGGTATTCAACCGCAAGAACAGAATCCTCTCCTGACTCCTGGTAGTTCAGCAATATCAGCGCAGCTCCCAACGCCAAACAAAGTTATTTTTTATTTTTTTTATTGGTGCATAATAGATTTCAACTATTATTTACATAACACGATCACCCCAACTGTTGTTATTTCCATCTTCTACGGTATTAAAGGACAATAATATATTGATATATTAAAAGCAGCGACTACTTTGTTGCCACATTTAGGGATTGTTTTAGAGTGTAGAGTGGTTTTAAATCTTTTTTAATTTATTGGCTTGTTCGTGCCCTCTAACCAAGGGCAAAGGAAATGGCCAAAGCTACCTAATGCTATAAATACATGGCTAAAAGACACAGAAGGGCGACAAACCAATGTATTTGGTCAATGTAGCAGGTTGGCACGTGTAAGCCGACAAATTAAAGTCATCAACTGCTTTAAAGCTTTATTTTAAAGAGGTTTATTTTGGATATGGTTAAAACAGACAACAGTCATCATCATCATAATCATCATCTATTTATATAGCGCCACTGATTCCGCAGCGCTGTACAGAGAACTCACTCACATCAGTCTCTGCCCCATTGGAGCTTACAGTGTAAATTCCCTAACATACACACACAGAGAGAGAGATAGCAGCCAATTAACCTACTAGTATGTTTTTGGAGTGTGGAAGGAAACCAGAGGACCAGGAGGAAACCCACGCAAATACGGGGAGAACATACAAACTCCACACAGATAAGGCCATGGTTGGGAATGTAACTCATGACCCCAGTGCTGTGAGGCAGAAGTGCTAACCACTTAGCCACCAACAGTCAAGACTTCCACCATAGGGTACCTCTGTTTTTAGGGTAACAGAGGTTTGGGGTATCGATTGGTTGCTGTAAAGGTTGATGTGTTTTAGCTTGGCAATAGCACCCCTAATACAAGTAAGCTGTCATTTCCAAGCTTCAGTAGGACCACAGAAGACTTGGATGTATTTTCATTCAGGCTTCTTATACTAAAACCTCTAGGTCCATCAACGCCATGCAGTTGTATAAAAGTGAATGCCTGTGTGTCTCTGCCTTGCATCATGTGTCCCGGTCCTGTACCCTGGCATCATGCTGTCAAACATTCAGTGTCAGGTCTATTTTTGAATGAAACGTCAAGCATGGCCGCTATGGAAGGTGTGAAAGGCATTCCTGGGCTATTTGCAGCCTGGAATCAGCCAGATGTGTTAGGGTTTGGCGTAGCTCTCACGTTCCAATCTTGGGATGAAGAATGTACATACTGCCCCTGAAATGGGTCTCTCAGATACCTCGCTGCAAATTTATTTACAACCCATTTAAAACTTTAGAAACATGACGGGCCTCATTTAGAGCTAAGAGTAAAGCCAGATAGAGGGTGCATGGTGTGCTTCAAGGGAGGAGTGGGCAAATGTGTGGAGAGATTTAGAGTTGAGATGTGCAGCTCTCTAGCTCGACTCTAAATTGCAGTGTAAAAATAAAGCTGCCCGGTATTTGTGTGTGACATTCAAAAGCAGCCAGTATTCCCTGCATGCAAAATAAATGGTATTTTCCCTCTCTGCATTGCAACGGGGTTTGTCCGGGTTAAAATTTACATACTTTAGGTAAATTTGCATCCAAGTCTAAATGAATCTCAATGTGAGCAAAGCATTAGCACCAAAAAGGAAGGTATGAAAATCATTTTGCATGTTTAAAGAACATCTGCAAAACTTGCAGTAGTTTTGTACAATTAAAATCTGATCCGAAAGTTTGAGGTCATAGGCTGACCCGGAAATAAATGCCCCGTGTACTTTGAAAACCTTTTGTTTGACCCAACAGACAAACTACCAGATCTGTGTGATAATCACGGATGTGACCTGTGGACATTGAACCACCAAACTAGATCTGCCAACATATTTGTGACCACACAGAGATCTGGGGGTAAATGTACGAAGCTCTGATTTCTGCAAGTCACCGGAAATTGGCGACTTTTCAGGGGAAATTTAAAGCAGCGATGGCTTGTAAAGTCCCAGCATTTTTCCCTCTGCAAAGTCGCCGATTTCGGGCGAATTGAAGAAATCGGGGCTTTATACGTTTACCCCCTTGATGTTGAGTGATCACAGACAGAGACCATAAGCACTTGACCTCTATTTAACTTGACAATCTAATCTATGCCTAGAAAACATGTCCAAGATAACCACTTTAAAACCAACACTTTCTGTTTTGTGACGTCATGCCAAGTAACGGTAGATTGGTGATTGTTGAATCAAACTCCAAGAAGTTCTTCAGCAAATGGAACTTCTGTGACAGGTCACATTGAAGTGAGAGCAGATGGGTAGTTAATTGACTCCGAATGATTGTCTCTTGTTGTAAACATTTTCTTTCGTGGAATGGAAAGTAACAGAAGTGTATCTGATCTTGTTTTGCAGGAAAAAGGCCGCACCAGTGTCAAATTTGTAAAAAAGCATTTAAACATAAACACCATCTAATCGAACATTCGCGCCTGCACTCGGGTGAGAAGCCATACCAGTGTGACAAATGTGGGAAGCGGTTTTCACATTCTGGGTCCTATTCACAGCACATGAATCACAGGTATTCCTACTGTAAGAGAGAGGCGGAGGAGAGGGAGGCCGCCGAGAGGGAAGCCCGGGAGAAAGGCCACTTGGAGCCCACAGAGCTGCTGATGAATCGAGCTTACCTACAGAGTATAACCCCTCAGGGCTATTCTGACTCAGAGGAAAGAGAAAGTATGTTGAGGGACGGGGAGATTGAAAGAGAGCACGATAAGGAAGTGGACGACGTTTACAATAAGCTTGGAAGGCAAGACGGCGACGAAGAGTTTGAAGAGGAAGAGGAAGAGAGCGAAAACAAAAGCATGGACACAGATCCGGAAACGATTCGAGACGAGGAAGAGAACGGTGAACATTCAATGGACGATAGTTCCGAGGATGGCAAAATGGAAATAAAATCCGATCACGAAGAGGAAAACATGGAGGACGGCATGTAATAAACTACTGCATTTTTTTTTTTTTTAAGCTTCCGATTTTTTCTCCAGTAGTCTTGTTACCTGCTTGAAAAACTCTGCTGTGTTAAAGCTGATCATGCACGTGCCTGAAGCTTCCAGGAAGCCTGTATAGATGAACTGAAAGTTAATGGGTGGGAGGGGGTGAAAAGGGGCAGTTCTGCCAAAAAAAAAAAAAAGTCAAATGAAGTTTGAGGTTGTCCTTGTTGAGAACTGCATTATGCAAAATTTTTGTACAGTATTAAAAGGCCTAGAAACTGTGTGGTTTCAGAGACTAAACCCTGTGTTTAAATAGCATTTATTCTTTAAGCACAAAATAGTTAATTGTACGAATTGCACTCTACTTATATATCACTACAAACTAAAAAAAAAAAAGATATTTCTAATTTATATTAATACATAAAAAAAAAGTGCTTGCACTGTTGTAATTCAGTATTATCATTTCACTTTAATTTAAGGTGCTAGCGCTGCAATACACCTGTATTAGAATTCCTTCATCACTTTACTTTTGCTACTCATTCATCATTTCTCAGATCCATGCTAGACAACCACACAATTTTAGGCCTGTTTTATTCTTATTTTTAATGTGAAGGAACATGTAAAAAAAAAATAATGGAGATACCGAAGTCTTAAGAGTGACCTGGATATGATGGGGAAAAAATAGAAAGGTGAATATTAAAGAGAGCCTTTGTAAGGTGTTTTTTTTTTTTTTTTAAAAGAAAAAAAAAAGCCTTATATGCAAACCTTTTAATCTGTGTGTTTCTGCAAGTGCCATCCTTGTACAGTGTTAAGAAGGTAACGTGGGTTACCAATGCACCAGCTTCAGTGTTAAGCTTACCCTGTTCTTTGAAGCACCCATGTCAGTATTAGAATAGATGGCAGTTCCTTAGTTTACATATGTTTGTGCAATTTTATTTCTGTATTATTTTTGTCCATTAATTTTGTCAGTATTACACCAAACTTTTTTTTCTTTTTTTTTTGCAATTTTTTATTTTATTTTGCATTCATTTAATTTTAGGTCAAATAACATTTTATTTATGTGGCTCATTTTATATTTCCTAATTTTATTTATTTCATACTGTAGTGTACAGTATAATAGTTCTTCAATATAGATATATTTTAGTAAAAAAGGAACATGATGTTGATCACTTGGGCAAATTTTACGTAAAGAGAAGAGCATTTATTGTGTTTTGAAACATTAATTGTGAAATGCAATTTTTTTTTCAATTTTATTATTTTATTTTTGTTTTATTTTATTTTATTTCTTTCCAATTACTGGAAATTCCAAATTTGGGAACTTTTGATACGATCTTGTGAAAACACTGTATTTTCGACTGAAAAATTCCACTTTCTTCATCTTGTTTTTTAGCTAAAAAAAAGAGGGACTGTTAAATACAATGTATAATATCGTGACAAAAAATCTTTCCTGACTTGTCTTTGTAAAAGTATTATTGAATTTTCAATTTGTAATTTCTCTTGAAAATGACCATGCTCAAATAAAAAATGTAGCCAAACTATGCAAAGTGTGACTGACTACTTAAAAAAAAATATATTGGTGTTTTTTTTAGTGCTTATTGATAAAGTAATTTGATATGTTTTTATTCTGTTTGCAAACATAGTTATATTGCTGAATTATTTGTAGAAAATTTGCACATGTTAACCCTAGTTCATAAGTGTGGTTTCTCCAAAAAACAGTATTTATGCCCCTGTGGATCTGTGATATAAGTCTCCTGTGTTTGCTGATTTTTAAAAAGTCATAAATGAAAATAGATGATGCTCCAATGTATTAATAAGTTTAAAAGCCCATGCATTGACATAATAATATGTGTAACGTTATTTGCTGGCATTAATTCATAAAAAAACAAGACCATTTTCTTTTGTTTTCTACACAGAAGCTTGCTGTCGTAACTCAAGAGAGGTTGCTTTTAAATGAAATACTAAGTCTCACAAAAAATAACAAAAAATCCTGCTTTAATACACTGCTCTTGTTTTGCAGCCTTATTAAACAAAAATATGTTAAAGTTGCTTAGAAAAACCTCTCACAGCCAAATATAGACCCTTTATATTTATAGTGACACTGGTGATAAAGAACATTTTCGTTACCTAAGAGACTGCAAGCCAATCATTCAGATCTATTAATCTTTCATCTTCTCTCACCTCATTCCAATCGACACTGTTTCAAGGAATATAATCATCCCTTTCCCTACATTCTGTTAAGAATAAACAGTTATTTCAGGTATATTATTGAGTGAAGCAATACACAGCTTGCTATATATAGATATATTAATTAATAATTAATTAATTATATATATATATTAATTTCCCATAGTGGGGGTTCTTGCTCTTTTTTAACATTGAGGACTAAAAGCAATATACATCCCTCCCACTTTATTAAACACAATAAATAACATTTCAAATAATTGAAATGTCGGATACGTGGTTTTGTATCTATTATGTAATAATTTCCTTTTTCATTTTCTTGCTCAAAACGGATTGATTTCTGGTTATAATCCAACCAGATCATTGTAAATGTATGATTGGTAGACAGCCAAAAAAAAAAAAAAAACCATCATGTCAGTAATTTACTAAACCATTTTAGTAAAAGAAAAAAAACATACACTGAGATTGTCTCTGTAAATGAAATTGTAATTTATTTTTATAATGTACATTTTTTTTTCCTAATTTTTTTGTTTGTTTTTGTACAATTTCTCGTTTGATGTCCCATATTTTTTGTACACTGACCAAGAGAAAAATAAAAAAAAAATAATTAAAAACCATGACGTATCACTCAACACTATGCTATTCAATGGGGCTAGGCGATCCTGTAAGTTCAGTTAAAATCCCTCTGGGAAAGTACTGAGCAGCCATACTGGGCTTGCGTGGGGCCCCTAGAGATCCAGGGCCCCTGTGCTGTTGCATCTGCTTGCTACCCTTGTTGCTACACGTTGCTTTTGAGCGGTTGATAGATCTGTGCAAAAAGAGAAGAATAACATAGCATTAAGTGATATATTAACAAATAGACATAAGGCCATGTAAAGGTGTCCTTTTACCCGTTACAGAGCTACCTAGGATGTAGGTTACGTGACCACACACTGAGGGTTTAACCTTAGGGCTTGAGTCATTAAGGAGATCAAAGCATAAAAAAGGAGTAACTTTGCACCTTGGCAAAACCATGTTGCTTTGGAGGGGGAGGTAAATTTAAAACGTGGGGACAGATTTATAGTTGGGGTAGGGCATGTCCTAGATCAACTTTAAATTTCAATATAAAAATATAAAAATAAAGCCATCAAGTATTTGTGTGCTAGATGAAAAAACAGCCAGTATTTAACTTACCGTATATACTCGTGTATAAGCCGAGTTTTTCAGCATACTTTTGTATGCTGAAAAAGGGCACTCGGCTTATACACGGGTGAACTTACCTGGTGTCCGGTCCCTCGGCTTCAACTTCTGCATATGCGTTCCAACACAGGAAGTTCGGCATTTGGAACGCAAACTTGCGTTCCAAATGCCGAACTTCCTGTTGTTGGAACGCATATGCGTTCCACTGCCGGGTAAGTGGGAAAAAAAATCTCTCTCTCTCTCTCTCTCTCTCTCTCTCTCTCTCTCTCTCTCTCTCTCTCTCTCTCTCTCTCTCTCTCTCTCTCTCTCTCTCTCTCTCTCTCTCTCTCTCTCTCTCTCTCTCTCTCTCTCTCTCTCTCTCTCTCTCTCTCTCTCTCTCTCTCTCTCTCCTCTCTCTCTCTCTCTCTCTCTCTCTCTCTCTCTCTCTCTCTCTCTCTCTCTCCTTTTTTTTTCAATACAGCCACCATGTTCATACATTTATATCCCTACCCCTTATATACCCCTTTATTTAGGTTAGGTTGTACCCAATGCCAATGATTTTATAATCATTTATGAATGTTCCTTGTCATCTACTGTTATTTATGGTTTAGCTAAAAATGATTTCATAGATTGAACCTATCATTTTTATACTCGAGTCAATAACTTTTCCCAGTTTTATGTAGTAAAATTAGGTGCCTCGGCTTATATTCGGGTCGACTTATACTCTATGTGCAAAATAATAAACTAATTTGCACCCCTTGTATTGTAACATGGTTTGTCCCAGCGAACATTTACTCAATTTTTTTGCCTTACTTTCCTTAATAACTCAGGCCCTTAGAGTATAGTAAATGTCCCTAATTACCAAGGACAGTTCTAGGTTTTAAAGATTTGTTCCGGGAATTTTTTGGTCCCCAAAAAATTGTTCCTAACTTTTCAATGTTGACCACCCGCACTTTACAAATCTTCTTTTCCTGCATTCCAGATGTAAATCTTACCATCTAGTCTTACTCTAGGTTTTATTTTTTTGGAAAATGAGTCATTAAAACACAAAAAAAATGTGATAATCAAATTCAGAATGCGCAACACTCGAAGGACCGCAAACACAGTATAACCGCCTGACCTGCGTTCAGCAGCAAAGAGTTACTGGGAAATATTTTAAAATGTTGGCAGCTGTGTATCAGTAATCTAGGGCCGTGTCCAAGGGGCAGCAAATACATAGTTTTTAGCTTGATTTTATTTACTTTTTACCGTTATTTTTTTCTAATTGGTCTTCAACACTCACCTATTTTCTCTGCTAAAAAAATGGAGGTGTGTTGGATAGAGGGACAGTAATTTCGAAAATGTCTTAGGGCACCAAATAATCTGGGATTTCCTCACACTTTATACCACTAGACAGTGGTTTATGATACTATAGAATGTCATGTGATGATTCATGCCATTGGGTACTGTAGCTTATATATATTAATGTATGTTGGGATGTCTTGTATTTAATTTTACTGCCCTGCTGTGTCATGCAATGTCGCACTGGGGTACACACAGCCAACCAGTAAATGCAATTAGAACGGTCCACTGTATAGTAAATGGATTAATTGTTTCTACTTATACAACAAATACAAAACATTCTACAATATTACATATCAGAGGGCAATATTGTCACTTTTCTTACACTATAGGGGTTAATTATATGGGATGTTTCCAACCATTCCGCTGGCTGAGGTGCAAAATACAATGGTTCCCCTTATATAAACGACAGTATACATTTGTATACAAGTACTGCATACTTGCTAATGCTCCCGAAATGTCCAGGAGACTCCTGAATCTCGGGTAGGTCTCCTGGACTACCAGGAGAGCTGGCAATTCTCCCGCATCCTGCTCGTATCCTGCTCGTAGTGAGCCTAAATGGCGCAATTTGTGGTGAATCGTGTCATCGTGGCAACTGGTCCCTTTATACCCTCTCACCACGCCGCCCCCCCCTTCAGGATCTCCCAGACTCCACCAACAGAAAATTGGCAGGCATGAAGTACAGTGAACTGCAATAGATTATGCAGCTTCAATCATGATTAAATCAAAGTACAAACCACTAATTTCAACTTTTTCGGCAAGAAAACTAGTATTTTTAGAATGTAGCCTCAGGTAAGATGTTCCTATACAGGGGCAAATGCGGGATTTGTAGAGGGTGGTTTCCACACCACGCCGCCAGTGGGCGTGACCAGCATGCATGGGGATGTGGCTATAATTTTAGACAGTGCTTGGCTTCTCTCCAACTCTTCTTATCCCCATAATATACATGGGCAATGCTGCGTGCACTACTGTTAGGTGCAGGCAGCTCTCCCTTTTTAAACAGAGCTGTGTAAAGTGGGAGCAGGGTCCAGCCACCTCAATTTTACAGTGCCCCAGGCTTAGAGGGGGGTTTCCAGGCACTAGGAACCTCCCCTCGGTTTGCCTATGCTATGCATAGAAGTTTAGAAACTTTGCACTGGGGTCTTATAAGAAGAGAATGGTTTCCATGACAACCAATACACTCCACAATTAAAAGTGATAACAACCTACAAAGATCTTCTCCATCCAAAATCGATACCCAGCTGCTGGCTTTATTTACAAATACTGCTTAGTCGTCAACTACTCCCAATGTCCAAGGGCAATCCCTGTTTTTCATGATTAGTCTTTGTGTTTTAATACAAACCAGGTGCACAGTACAACTTCTCTTGTCCTGTACACTTGATACATTTCCCTAACTGTTCTTATGCTGCGTGTTATAGTTGAAGGGTATTGAAGGACAATATTTGCAATACAATAATATTGAATTATTATAATTTATCGTTATTTCTGCATAGAAAGCGCTACTAATATTCACCTGCTTCAAAATTACTATCTTTCATACACATAGTAATTCCATTTACGATGTTAACGTCATTACTGTAAAAATAGCTAAGACTAAAAAAAAAGACACATTTATTTAAAGGATAATGTCATTTAAAAAAAATGGCTAAATATTTTCAAAATGCGAACATATAGGGTCTGATTCAGCAAAGCACGTATTCTGTGAGAGCAACCCACGTTCAGTATAATACGCGCGTATTTAGGCTTTGCGTACTCTCGTCAAGGCACGGATCTCTAGATTAGGGGGTACATGTATCAAGCTGAGAGTTTTTTAGGGGGTACATGTATCAAGCTGAGAGTATTCCAGTGGGTTTGAAAAACCAATCAGATTCTAGCTATCATTTTGTAGAATGTACTAAATAAATGATAGCTAGTATCTGATTGGTTTTTCAAACCCGCCGGAAAACTCTCAGCTTGATACATGTACCCCCTAGCTGTGCTTTTGAATCAGGGACAGGTCTGCTGTGCTATACTGCACAAGACGCTGCAGAATACACCCAATACTTATATAGATCATAAATGTGCAAAAGAACGCAAAGAAGAAAGTTATTGAATTAATGTCACCTGGTAATAATATAGGCATTAATGATAAAACTGTTGAAAAAAATATATCTATATATTTTAATTTCTATTTCCATTAAATACATTTATTCTGAGTATTTTAATGTCCACTGAGCATAAAATACATTTTAAGAGTTACACGTGATTGCAAACACATGTTATAGCATGTATATGACTGTCATCACTACTGATCAGGACTTAGACTAGCCCTGTAGCTGGAGCAAGAGATATGGCAGAAGAACTAGAGAAGCTCAGGCTCGGTTCCTCGAGAACTGAACACACACGGTACTTAGCAGATCCGAGTACCGAGCCGAGCCGGCTCTGTACTTTCGCGCTTTTTCGGATTTGAAAACGAGGCAAAACGTTACGTCGTCGGATTTCGGATCTCGCAATTTTCGGATTCCTTTTTAAGATCCAACATAAGGGTGGGTTGGAGGGCCCAAGGACAAATCCATCTTGCACCATTTATCTTTTCTGCCACTGCTGTGTGCCAATGTGTCCTAGATGTGCTAGGAACTGCCGTGTGTTTGTGTCATTGCTCTGTCGCTTACAATCCAGCCAGGTCGCTGCAGTATTTGTCCCAAAGTGTATGAAAATAATATTGTGACCTGTGAGGTGGTCAAAATTGACTTCAAATGACTTGAAATTAATGTTATTGGGGTTAATAATAATTTAGGAACAGGAAAAAAAGCAAAATTATGTGATTTTAGCATATTTTAGGATTTGTTCTAAAAAATCCAAAACCAAAACACACGAGGGCGGTTTTGCCAAAACCAAAACACGAAGCTAATCCAGATCCAAAACCAAAACCAGTTCACGGGGGTCAGTGAGCATCTCTAAGAAGAACAAGTAACTTGTGGCTGTGTGTGCTTGGGTTTGCCACGCCAATAAGTTCACTAAGGCAAAACACCCTTCCCCGTCCAGTTCAAACAATCAGCGGGCGATGCTCCTGTCATGGATGTATCTCGCGGATCTGGACATGCACAGAGTGATTTTGCGGACGTAGTATCAATTATAGAATCTCCTTTGTTGTAAGATATGTCTCATTTTCCTCCTATGCTGTTGTTCAGTATTGTATTACTCAGGAGCGGCAGTGTTGAGAGACATCAGCTGCATGGTACAGTAATTATCGTTAGTGCTTTATATCCTTACTGTGCCCACTATCTTGCCAGGTCTCTAGCAGTTAAACTCGCTTAGCATTTTTCTGGACAGAGGACTTGTCACGTCTAAACTGATGAAAAACAGATTCTTACTTTAAGTAAAACTTGTCATTTAATGATTCTGCTGAATTCTTTATAAACCCAAACGCTGAACAGGAGAGAAACCATCTTGGAACCGCAAATTAAGGTCTCCATGTGGCACTGATAGAAACCGTACGCTGTGTTAGATGGATATTCCGAGGCTTGTATAGGAAATAGAGCAGACCATTCAAAAGTAGAGATGTTCTCTGACCCCATTGTTTTGGTTTTAGTTTTGGATCTGGATTAACTTCGTGTTTTGGTTTTGGTTTTTGCAAAACCGTCGTCGCGTGTTTTGGTTTTGAATCCCGATTTTTCTAAAATGTTATGGGAATTCCACCCTATAACTCCTAGTTCGACCGCTGTATATATATTTTCTGGTCCCACTTCTCAGCTCTAGAGTCAAACACCGTTGTTTCATTTAGATGACTGCACTCACAAGCCAACAGCTCCAGCTTCAAGGATACTGCTGGACTCTCTTGGAAGTCAGGGGGATCGCCCACTATTTTGGAAGTCTCCCTGACAATCTGGGAGAGTCGGTAAGTTTACATAACAACTTTAAAATTTATAATAGTAACACGTAAAACCGACAACCCCAGGTTGTGCCCTCCTGTGATTTACTTGAAACTTAAATCTCGATGAGCAGGGATTAAAAAAAAGAGCCAAATTATGTGATTTTAGCAAATAAAAAAGGAATTTTAGAAAAAAATCAGGATCCAAAACCAAAATTAAAACAAGCGAGGGCGGTTTTGCCAAAACCAAAACCAAATCCAAAACACGAAGTTAATCCAGATCCAAAACCAAAACACGGGTGCCATCGCTCACAGAAACAGGGGTAGCAGTGTTCTTGTCACTCTCCAGTCTCCAGTGACATTGCTCAGTGCCATCGCTCACAGAAACAAGGGTAACAGTGTTCTTGTCACTCTCCAGTCTCCAGTGACATTGCTCATACAGAAACAGGAGGGGTAGCAGTGTTCTTGTCACTTGACAAAAATTGATTGGAGATGATTGGAAATTAATGTTATTGAGGTTAATAATAATGTAGGGATTAAAAAAATAGCCAAATTATGTGATTTTAGCAAATAAAATAGGGATTTTAGAAAAAAAATTGGGATCTAAAACCAAAACACGCAAGGGCGGGTTTGCCACAACCAAAACACGAAGTTAATCCAGATCCAAAACCAAAACACGGGGGTCAGTGAACATCTCTATCACAGTTGTCCTCAAGGCGTCCACAGGATATCACTCCCACAAAATCGCTATGTAACAATAACATGCGGCTTTGTAATCTGATCATTTCAGGTACTTTTCACTTTTCTTCTCTTTTCTGAGGTTTCAAATCTGTACATTGTATTTCCATGAATGAAAATGAGTTTTCAGAGCAGCTCCTCCTGCATCACAGTAACGCTCTGTCTTCTGTGATAGGCAGGAAGGACTGCCAGACCCCCCCCAACTGCCCCATTTACTTACACCAATGGATGAATAAACAGGAGCATATAAGCAAATATTGCTTCAAAATCGCTTAACTTGGTCCCATTTAAAAGGGGCTCACAATCCGGGATGTTCCACTTTAATTATATCAAGGAAATCGTTTAATAATCGAATAACCATTATTACTTGAACTATTCAGACTATACAGTTGTAGGACTGCTATGTAATAACAGCAGCTAAATACAAATGAAAATACAACTCAATGTTTCTATAATAAATATTAAAAACATAAAATATGGGAACTAATAGAGAACTTTAGACAAAGTGTAGATGGAGAATTGAGGTAATAATTTTGTTTGCTTGTTCCTGAAGTTTTGTAAAGTTCTAATATAAACTCTTTTTTTCCTTTTTACGATTAGTAGTTACCGTATCCAGCGGCCAATAGAAGCGTGGCTTGCTGGAAAATGGGGCGTGGTTTGCAATGATGTGCGTCATGGCAATGTATTTAGCTCATTATTAGTAGAGATGTTCACTGACCTCCGTGTTTTGGTTTTGGATCTGGATTAACTTCGTGTTTTGGTTTAAATTTTGGCAAACCGCCCTAGTGTGTTTTGGTTTTGGATCCCTATTTTTTTTCTAAAAATCCCTATTATTTCTAAAATCACATAATTTGGCTCTTTTTTTGTTCCTACATTATTATTAACCTCAATAACATTAATTTCCAGTCATTTCTAGTCAATATTTGTCAAGTGACAAGAACACTGCTACCCCTGTTTCTGTGTGAGCAATTGCACTGAGCAATGTCACTGGAGACTGGAGAGTGACAAGAACACTGCTACCCCTGTTTCTGTGTGAGCAATGGCACTGAGCAATGGCACTGTAGACTGGAGAGTGACAAGAACACTGCTGCCCCTGTTTCTGTGTGAGCAATGGCACTGAGCAATGGCACTGTAGACTGGAGAGTGACAAGAACACTGCTACCCCTGTTTCTGTGTGAGCAATGGCACTGAGCAATGGCACTGTAGACTGGAGAGTGACAAGAACACTGCTGCCCCTGTTTCTGTGTGAGCAATGGCACTGAGCAATGGCACTGTAGACTGGAGAGTGACAAGAACACTGCTACTCCTATTTCTGTGTGAGCAATTGCACTGAGCAATGTCACTGGAGAATGGAGAGTGACAAGAACACTGCTACCCCTGTTTCTGTGTGAGCAATGTCACTGGAGACTGGAGAGTGACAAGAACACTGCTACCCCTGTTTCTGTGTGAGCAATTGCACTGAGCAATGTCACTGGAGACTGGAGAGTGACAAGAACACTGCTGCCCCTGTTTCTGTGTGAGCAATGGCACTGAGCAATGGCACTGTAGACTGGAGAGTGACAAGAACACTGCTACTCCTATTTCTGTGTGAGCAATTGCACTGAGCAATGTCACTGGAGAATGGAGAGTGACAAGAACACTGCTACCCCTGTTTCTGTGTGAGCAATGTCACTGGAGACTGGAGAGTGACAAGAACACTGCTACCCCTGTTTCTGTGTGAGCAATGTCACTGGAGACTGGAGAGTGACAAGAACACTGCTACTCCTATTTCTGTGTGAGCAATTGCACTGAGCAATGTCACTGGAGAATGGAGAGTGACAAGAACACTGCTACCCCTGTTTCTGTGTGAGCAATGTCACTGTAGACTGGAGAGTGACAAGAACACTGCTACCCCTGTTTCTGTGTGAGCAATGTCACTGGAGACTGGAGAGTGACAAGAACACTGTTACCCCTGTTTCTGTGTCAGCAATGGTGCTGGATCTCCTGGGGAGGGAGGTACTTATGGAATCCAAAACCCGCGAGATCCGACAACGCAACAATGATGTTTTTCCTCGATTCAGATCCGAGGACGCGCGAAAGTAACGAGCCGGCTCGCGAGCCTACTCGGATCCCCTAATTTCGGGTGGGCTCGGTTTTCAGAAAACCGAGCCCGATCATCTCTAATTATTAGGTGTTGTAAGCTCCAATGGGCCAGGGACTGATGTGAATGATTCTATACTCTCTGGAAAGTCCTGCGTAATATGGTAGCGCTATAAAAATAAACAATAATAATAGATAATAATAATACCAAGATAGATAAAGAAGATTGGGGTATACAGCACATTGCAGACAAACTGTATATATGTTGCAAATATTTATCCAGTGCTTATATATACAGATAAATAAAATTTACTCCGTCAGTTCACTATCTCTTGCCGTCATAGGAACTGACCTGAAGATATATTTCTGTAACATATTTTTAACTATTTTTATTTAAAGCAACAATTCGTGACATTTCCAGAAAATCTATTTTATATTATAAAAAAACAAATGTTTCAGTGAAACGAAACTTATCCAGTTCCCTTATTTCTGTCTTTAGATGTTACGTAATCCAGGGCCTCTTAGTTTCTCTTCAGCCCTTCTTATACTTTTTGTACTAATAATTTGCAGGTCATTAGATTAATAACATCCCTAAAAAAAAACGTTGAACATTTCCCTGATTCAGACACCCCTTGACCAGAGTTGGCTCGAGCAGTCTAGTCCCTCCCCCAAATCAAGAAACCACACCCTCTTTACTGCTGAAATATTAAAAACCCTTCTACTAAAAGTGTCATAGCTGAGTGGGAGTGGGCTGTGGATATTAAAACATTAATAAAATAATTTCCGAACCCATAGATAGGAACAAAAAAAGATTTTTATTTTAATCTGTTACCTATTGGGCATATACGTTGTTTAATAACCAACGTGTTGGTATTCGCTGCACTCACAACAAAACAGAGAACCACCAACTGGCTCATTGAAGAAATAATGACATATAAAACAAAGTTAAATGAAGTAATACGTAAATGAGAGATTGCATTTAATGATAGCCGTTATTTTGAAACAAATTGAAACGCAGCCTCACAGCCGCCTCGATTCAGGATAAATGGTGAAACGTAGTTTTGCTAAATGAATTCATTCCCTTAAAACATGACAATTGTTTTACAATGATAAGACAATTAATACGTGGGATATCCTGATGGATTCGCTCTTCCAGGCATTTCAGTTACAGTTAGCAGAAGACTTATCATATTATGGCTAACTAGTTAGTTTAAGCACTGGCTTTCTAATTCTGTGATGTGGGGATTAATTAACTTTATTTCCTTTTTAAATTAAGTTTTATGCCTATGAACAATGCAATTTCTTTAAAATGACTTAACAACCTTGTTTCTTTTTTTAATTTTACAATTAATAGTTTACCCTTATGCCATTTAAAACTGCATTATCTGCGTCGACATTAAAGTCACCCAAGCTTATATCGGAATATATTTACAGTTGATTATGTAGACGGCCTAAATTGTATCAACATTCATTTCATTGTCAGGATGCAAAACATAAGAAAGTAATTGTTATCTGTACGTAAGCCCAGATCTGTGACAAGGGCCATGTGCCTAGGAGACAGCGGTGAAACTACTACCATCGTAGTGTGCGCGGCTACTGCTGCCAATGGAGGTGTGGGGGCTCCGTAGCCACTGAATCCCTGCCGCATTGGTAGTTCTTACACTACCTGCACCCATTATTATTTCCTATCAGCACAGAGTATGTGCTGATAGAAGAAAGAAAAATTGGAGGTGTCGCCCATAGCAACCAATCAGAGTCTAGCTATCTATTATCTAGTGCATTCTAGAAAATAATAGGCACAATCTGATTGGTTGCTGTGGCCAACACCTCCACTTTTACTTTTTAGAAGGCTTGATACATTTACGCTTCAGTTTGTACTAGGGCACATTGGAGGTTGGAACCATAGTGAAGGGAATGTATGCGGTGACTCAGAGGGAGTGGCTACAAACACCAGTTAAACAACCCATTTGGAGCACCACCATTGTTTGTGTTGGGCCTGATTCATCAAAGAGCGTATCTGCCGATTTTGTGCGTATTGTGCGCAAAATCACTCTGCGCATGTCCAGGACCGAGCCACATGCAACTAAAGACAGCAAAGTTCACTGCATCTAGGCATGCAAAGCACACTTACTACAGCCTACGATTACTGGGAGGGAACGGGCGGGTAAGGGGTGTTTGCCCATAGTCAATGTACAGTAGGGGCGTGCCAAACAAGAGCGCACACAGCAGTGTCTGAATCAAGCCTTGGGAATCTCCAAGGAAGTTGTTTTTCTGCCGTATCTCTTGCTCCAGCTACAGGGCTAGTCTAAGTTCTGATCAGTAGTGATGACAGTCTCGAATGCATGCTATAACATGTGTTTGTAGTCAGGAGCAACTGTAAAAATTTATTTTATGCTCAGTAGACATTAAGATGACCCTTATAATTGTATTGCATGGGGGTTGGGGAATCATATATTTTTCAACTGTTTTGTCATTTATGCCTATAGTATTAATATAGGTTTTCATTTCTCTGTGCGTTCTTTTGAGAATGTATATTCCGAGCGTTTTAAAACAATCAGATATTACTCTAAGCAGTGGCGGATCCAGGGGGGGGGGTTGGGGCTGGGTGATCGGGGCAGCAGAAAGCCTACCTCTAAAATAGGTCCCAGCCTCCGAGCAAAAGGGGAGGGGGTGGGGCCAATCGCGAGCAGAAGGTGGGGCTAAACGCGGGCCAGCCAATCAGAGTAAAGGAAGGGCGTGATTAGGCAAAATCGCCCCCCCCTAAACATAAAGTCTACATCCACCCCTGACTCTAAGGGGGGTATTCAATTGACGGCGTGATCGCCAAAAATCGAGCGCTCGAAAAATATTACCGTTAATGCGGTAATTACTCCCTGAGCTGCGAGCTTAAATGCAGCGAGTAAATTACCGTATTAACGGTTTTTACGCGCAGATTACCGTATTAACTGTAATATTTTTCGAGCGCTCGATTTTCGGCGTTCACGCCGTCAATTGAATACCCCCCTAAGTATGCGTGCCTTGATAAATCGTGCCCGTTGTCTCTTCAGATATAACCTCTTCATCTGTGTACTGGATTTTCAGAGGATGCAACAGAGGCGTCTTCTCATGGGACCACTCGCCTGACATTTGGTTTCGGCGGGTTGGGAGTGTTGCCTCACTTGTCCTGATTTTCCAGTAAAAGCTTTTAGGTATGCTGGCAGTAAGAAGAGGGCACCACTGTGACTGGACACTTAAACTCAAGTTAACCCGTGTTCCTCTTTCACTTTTACAAAAAAATGTCATCACATCTCTAAACTGTTTGTGCTCCCGTACAAAAGTACCCCTCCTGCAACTGTGTAATGCCAGGTCATAGCTATCGTTATTCTGTGCCCTTAATTCATGCTGTAAAAACAAACAAAAAAAAAACAGTTGTCTAATTTTACAAAATGTGTTGCAATAATTAACAAAGATTAACCTCGCCTTTCTTACAGCAAGAGTTCAAAGAGTTAAAAGCAAAAAGTTCATTTTTTTTTTTAATGCTACAGTTCAATGTAACAAGTCAAATTGCGCTTGTTCACCGGAGCTTTGTCTTGGAGCGAGTTTTTAGAACTGTCACCCACTGACTGCGTATAAACACATGTGAATTCTAAGTACAGACAGACACACGGAGACAGCGGTAATTCCATAGCCTGGAAAATATGTTTCATAAATGAAAACAAAATGCTGTGGTTTTAGCAAAATGCATAAATGGAACATCAATTAAAATTCAATAATGTAGGTGCTAAACAGGCCAAATTTTTAATAAACTTGAAATCAGTCTTTCAGTCATTGCATAATAACAAATAATAAATTGGATAGATCGTTCTTTAAAAATAACCTATTTTTTTTTCTTTCCATTGTGTCTATTTGTATCAAATGGAAGAAAAAAATTAGCTAAGAGACCCTTTATGCAAAATAAACATTTTTAAATAAGAAGGTCTTTCAGAAGACAATGTTGGGATGTCTGTGATGTTGTTACATAGTCACAGTCACCCAAATGTCTGTACAGTTTGTACCTGAAAAGGGAAATTGCAACCATAGAATTTAAACAAGAATGTTTTAGACTTATAAGTTCCGAGAGGAGTTTTTTCTTCTTTCCGCAGGTGGTCCATCATTGTCCAGAAGACACTTTTCAATTAGCTAACGGGAGGAGTCATAGGCATAGATTTACCAAACTGCGGGTTTGAAAAAGTGGAGATGTTGCCTAGAGCAACCAATCAGATTCTAGCTGTCATTTATGTAGTACATTCTACAAAATGACAGCTAGAATCTGATTGGTTGCTATAGGCAACATCTCCACTTTTTTGAAGCCGCAGTTTAGTAAATATACCCCATAGTCTTCATGCTGTATCTAGCTGGGATTTCCAAGCTGCACGAATGAAGAAGTAAATGTAAAACTCCTCGATTCCTTCATAAAAATATTAACAAAATCAGTACAAAACATACTAATAATAATTCCTTAGGGGATGTCTACTAACAAGTGCAAAAATTCAAATGTGTAAAAATCCACAGTAACCCATCTTAAATTTACATTTAGGAATTAATTCCGAATAAGTGGCGCATCACAGGAGGGCAACAAGTGCCTTTTGTGGTGTTAAATGATGGTACATATGTACTGTGCATCTATTTGTATGGAAATGTAGGGAATAATGGAATGGACTGTAAAGCGTGAAGACTTAGTGCATGATGGTGTGTGGAGCGAGGTGGATCGGGTAGTGTTTCATGGCTGCGGGATGTACACAATGATTTGTGAGCTACAGTACTAGCTATTAATGACAATAAAACAGCAAATACTGAAGAGGGATCTTGGATCACTAATTCAAGAACCAATGAAGCAAAGCATTTGGGGAAAGTGTTTCGGATGCTCGGTTGCATAGCAAGAGGAATTAGCAGCAGAAAGAGAGATGTGGTAAGTCCACTACAAGTCATTGGTGTGTCCTCACCTAGAACAATGTGTTCAGTTCAGGAGGCCAAAGATTGTGTACAGAGGGGCTACAGAGATGGTGCATAGTCATCATCTCAAAACTTCCCAGGAAACGCTAAAGGACCTCAATAGGTATAGCTTGTAGCAGAGAAGGGAGAGTGGGAAATGATAGAAGCCTTCACATATATCAAGCATTCTACAGAGGACGAGAAATGTAATCATCATCATCATCATCAGCAACTACTGATATAGCACCACTAATTCCGCAGCGCTGGCCTGAGATCTCACTTACATCAGTCCCTGCCCTATTGGAGCTTACAGTCTAAATTCCCTAACTTATACACACAGACAAACACACAGAGAGAGAGATAGACTAGGGTCAATTTAATAGCAGGCAATTAACCTACTACAATGTTTTTGGAACATGGGAGGAAACCGGAGCACCCGGAGGAAACCCACGCAAACACGGAGAGAACATACAAACTCTACACAGATAAGGCCATGGTCGGGAATCAAGCTCATGAGCCCAGGGCTGTGAGGCAGAAGTGGTAACCACTGAACCACCGTGCTGCCCAATCATGGTTGGAATAGGCAATAAGACTATAGTAAATCAGGAAAAAAGCTAAGGACCAAATAGGATCCGAGGTTTTTAGGAATAAAATTGGGCCGTGTGATCTTTATCTGCTACTTAGCTGTCCAGAGTCTGGGTTGTGGTGGATGAGAAAGCAGAGGGCACATAGGCGGTTACAGGTATGAAGTGCTATGGGGTGCAAGAAAAGTAAGCATTAGTGGTGTAATAAACATTTATATGACTATGAACATTGGTGGGTCATATATAAAATATGTACAGGTAAATAATCACTTTTTTCCTAGGTTTACTATTAGCATCATCATCACCATTTATTTATATAGCGCCATTGATTCCGCAGCGCTGTACAGAGAACTCACTCACATCAGTCCCTGCCCCATTGGATCTTACAGTCTAATCTGCCTAACACACACACAGACAGAGAAAGAGAGACTAGGGTCAATTTTGATAGCAACCAATTAACCTACTAGTATGTTTTTGGAGTGTGGGAGGAAACTGGAGCACCCGGAGGAAACCCGTGCAAACACGGGGAGAACATACAAACCCCTCACAGATAAGGCCATGGTCGGGAATTGAAATCATGACCCCAGTGCTGTGACATAAAAGTGCTAACCACTGAGCCACCGTGTTGCCCTATGTGGAGTAAATTGTGGTTTATATTGTATACACACACCAATTTGTTTTTATATTACTGCAACTCCATTTTTGCTTTACATACTTTTTATGGCTCCCTTGTTTGAGCCTAGAGGCGCAAATATTACCCCTTGCTACATTTTATATTGATATGAATTTGTTTTCATTGAAAACATCGGCAACTGAGTTGCTGGAATCCAAACCAGGGACTGGGGCCCATGATTCACATTTATTATAACGTCCCGAGTGTTCAGACCATGAATTTAATTTCGCACAGCTAATACTAGCCCGGGTGAGTGACAGCATTAGCGTTCCCAGAGAGGGCTATCAGCAATGACAGTTTTTATTTGAGTACTTTAGTCACACCTATAAAAATACCAGACACCCAACGTTACGTTTCATTATTACCTATTAGTGACTTTAATTGTTTGCTAAATGTAAGTGTTCTAGAAGCTCTATTATGTGATCAGAATGTTTTTTTTATAAAGAATGCATTTGCTTACTAATGCATGGATAATGACTAATGTAAGATAGACATGGATGAGCGAGCTCTGCTTTGAACTAAAACAGATTACTGAGCCGGGAAGTAATTGCAGGTCTGTCAGCCCTGGTGGTAGATGGGAATATGCAGGAATCGGGACCACTTTTAAGTTGCTACCTCAAGACTTCTCCTGAGCTTCACCACAGTTATGGAACTATCTACTGTGTCCCATCTGATATTTGCACCTATATAAATTTCAGCCTATCTCATTAATTCCTGAAATCTTCTCTACCTTATCTCTCATCCTATCTCACCAACTCTTTGTCCTAATCAGCTGATCAAGGTACACACTACAGGAAAAATAAACAATTAGCAATATAGCAACGACAGGAAACAAAAGTTCAGATTATTTTTTTTTTTAATTTATGACCATTTTGCCAACAACTCTACATCATCACCATCATCATTTATTTATATAGCGCCACTGATTCCGCAGCGCTGTACAGAGAACTCATTCACATCAGTCCCTGCCCCATTGGAGCTTACAGTCTAAATTCCCTAACACACTCACACACACACACACACACACACACACTCACACACACACAGACACACACACACACACAGAGAGGGAGAGACTAGGGTAAATTTTGATAGCAGCCAATTAACCTACCAGTATGTTTTTTTGGAGTGTGGGAGGAAACCGGAGCACCCGGAGGAAACCCATGCAAACACAGGGAGAACATACAAACTCCACACAGATAAGGTTATGGTCGGGAATTGAACTCAAGACCCCAGCGCTGTGAGGCAGAAGTGCTAACCACCTTTGAGTTCCGACTTTGCTTGGCCGATCCGCACTGTATTTGTAAATTTCACACTACATACAAAAATTGGCCATGATGTATGTGTGTGTTGTAAAGAAAGTAGATTGTAAGCTCCACTGGGGCAGAGACCCAGATGTATCTGAATTCAGCTCTGTAATTATACATTGTTGCAGAATACATTGGTGATACATTCATAGTAACATAGGGCCTGATTCATTAAGGATCTTAACTTGAGAAACTTCTTATTTAAGTCTCCTGGACAAAACCATGTTACAATGCAAGGGGTGCAAATTAGTATTCTGTTTTGCACATAAGTTAAATATTGACTGTTTTTTCATGTAGCACACAAATACTTGATAGCTTATTTGTACACTGCAATTTAAAGTTGATATTTGTGTGCTCCATGAAAAAAACAGTCAGTATTTAAATTATGTGCAAAACAGAATACTAATTTGCACCCCTTGCATTGTAACATGGTTTTGTCGAGGAGACTGAAATAAGAAGTTTCTCAAGTTAAGATCCTTAATGAATCAGGCCCCAATTTCTTTAACTTCATTACATATCTTGTTTTGCTAATGTATTCAGCAACATCCAAAACAACTGCTGCTACTATCCACAGGAGGAGTAGGGTAGAGAACAGCTATCTCAGACACATTGGGGAAGGGGGAGTGTGCACAACCGACTAACTCACGGTCTGCGGGCAAAAAAAAGGAGAAGTTGAAATAAGGTAGATCATAGCTTTGCCATAGAGCATAGTTTATCCAATTTATCCCTGGAGTAAGATTTGAATGGCCACAAGTTACAGCACTGGTATAAAAGTGATCTATGGACACCAAAGAAAATATGTAGTTGGTCTGGGAGAAAATAGAATGGAGATGTATAGGGGTTGCTGTGTGCTTCACCAGTAGCTGCAATCTGTTGCCTTGGGAGAGGTTTTACAGATGTATAATCCCAACAATGTCACTGTTGATAGTCGAAGACTGTTGATAAAGTGTGTTGCCAAAACGAGACAGACGTATGGCTTGATAGATTGGTGTTGGAAACTTGGCGGATCGTTGGTGTTGTTGAGTGTGATTCACCAACTCAACTTCTCAGGCAAGGAATTACACAAGAATGATATGAATGGGAAAACTCCATTAAAGAGAAATCCATTAATGGAAGACCCTCAACACCTAAAGTAACAAAGTGATATGTATTCACGACATATATTTACCCACCATGATTCTCAGGCCATAGAACCCTTGTGGTCCTATATCTTTAGGTCCGGGAGATTGATGAGCGTTCACATGTTCCTCTTTAATATAGAAAGTGATTTGACTTCACAATTTGCCAGAGGAATCTTAGCTATATATTATACATACCTTCATAATTAGACTAATAATGAGCTTAACACATATTAAGACAGCAAAGTTTTAGCAAGTTCCTTTCTATAGAGAGTCTGTGGGTAATGTCACCTAGTGGGCAACAAAAATTACCCTATTTCATCCTCTTTTATTTAACTTCTTACAGGATCGTTACAGAATAAACAATATTAATTCTAATAATAGTAATTACAAAATTGTCAAAATAAATTAGTTGTAAAATTCTCCATTAGGTTATCTTTGTCCCAGGAATTATTGCAACAACATTATTGTCATTGTTTCGGAATTTGCAGAAGAAAAACTACTTTATATAACTGTATAACAGAGTTTTATTTTTTGCGTTTAATTTCATATAGATTTGCCCATTAAATAATGATTTAGTACACATAGGGGCATATTCAATTGTTGCCGTTTCCCGCGGCGCTAAAAGTATTACCGTTATTACGGTAATACTAAGCCAGATTTCAGCTCCCAGCGTTAAAGGTACCGTAATAACGGTAATTGCCGCGTTACTTTTACATGTAAAGCCAACAATTGAATATGCCCCATAAAATGAAGTATGAGACTGGTAGGTGAAGACAACCTACTGGTCAGGAACTTCAATACCTCTCTATGGGGGGAATTCAATTGGCCTAGTTACTGAGAAAAGTAACGCGGCATGCGCACTATGACAGATATTACGGTAATAGTGCTCATTATTACTGTTAATACGGTAATATCAATATCAGGGAGCCGCGAGCAGAAATCAGTGTTAAAATTACCGTATTACCGGTAATAGGTTTAACGCTGCGTAGTTAAGGGGAGAATTGAATTCTCCCCTATGAGTGACTTCAACTGTGCCCCAGTCCCACAGAATGAGGCTGCACTTTCTAGGTCGGAGAAGAATCGTATCATGAATCTTTCCTTTATCTGCGAGAGCTGGAGACACAAATATGAAACGTTTCATTTTCCAGTTCTGTAACTGATAATTGACTATGATAACGCTGCCAGCCCTCGTAGCCTTGCGGGTTCCTTCATTCAGGAAGTGTGGAATTTAATGGCTGAGTTTCAAGCACCACTATTTCATGTGGCTGGAGAATATGGTAACGCAGCTTTCTTCATTTACAGTTACGGAAGCCCAAGGATGTGTTGTGACTCACTGGTGTAACCATAGAGATGAACAAACAGAGAATGTCATCCAGAATCATGGAACATTTCTGGACTACATTGCAGATTTCACACACATAGCTGTTATTGAACCGCACTTACAATATATTTTAGAAGGTCCTCGTTATAGCTTAAAAAAAAAGTTACTTTAGAAAACAAAAAATCTTTAGACAAAAAAAATGTTAATTTTAACCTGCTCAGTTTTATATATTGATATGAATTTAAAAAAAAATCATCAAATGAAGCTGCAGGAAGCTGAAATATTTCTTGATTTAACTTGGTAAAGGGACACAAATGTAATTATTTTTCTTGATTTATTTGTGATGTGTGCAGGAAAGTACATGTGCAAATATTGTCTGTATTTAACAGTTCTATATGTGGAAAAATATATTTATGTGAGAGACAGTGAGCTTATTATGTTATCTCTCCCTTTCCTTCCCATTATCCTCCCTTCTCTTTCCCATAATCGTACTCTCTCCTTACCATCATCCTCCCCTCCCTGTCCCATCAACCTCCCCTCTCCTTCCCATCATCCTCCTCTCACTGTCCCATCATCCTCTCCACTAATTCCCATCAACCTCCCCTCTCCTTCCCATCATCCTCCTCTCTCCTTCCCATCATCCTCTGCTCTACTTCCCATCATCCTCCTCTCTCCTTCCCTCTCCTTCTCATCATCCTCCTCTCTCCTTCCCATCATCCACTCCTCTCCTTCCCATCATCCTCACCTCACTGTCCCATAATCCTCCTCTCTACTTCCCATCATCCACTCCTCTCCTTCCCATCATCCTCCCCTCTCTTTCCCATAATCCTACTCTCTCCTTCCCAATATCCTCCCCTCACTGACCCATCATCCTCCTCTCCTTCCCATCATCCTTCCCTCACTCTCCCATCATCCTCCTCTCCTTCCCATCATCCTCCTCTCTCCTTCCCATCATCCTCTGCTCTACTTCCCATCATCCTCCTCTCTCCTTCCCTCTCCTTCTCATCATCCTCCTCTCTCCTTCCCTCTCCTTCTCATCATCCTCCTCTCTCCTTCCCATCATCCACTCCTCTCCTTCCCATCATCCTCACCTCACTGTCCCATAATCCGCCGCCTTCTTATCATCTTCCTATCTCCTACCCATCATCCTTCCCTCTTATTCTCATCATCCTCCTCCCCATCATCCTGCCCTCTCCTTCCAATCAGCCTCCTTCCCATTATTGTGCCCTTTCCTCCAAACCATCCTCCTCTCTCCTTCCAGTCATCCTCCCTCATATTCCCATCATCTTACTCTCTCCTTCCCATCATCCTCGGTCTTCTTCTCAACATCATCCTGTCTCTTTCTAATCATCCTCCTCTCTCCTTCCAGTCATCCTCCCTCATATTCCCATCATCTTACTCTCTCCTTCCCATCATCTTCCGTCTTCTTCCCAACATCATCCTCTCTCTTTCTAATCATCCCCTCCTTCCCATCAACCTTCTCCTTCCTTCCCATCATCTTCCCCTCTCCTAGCCATCATGCCCCCCTTTTCTTTTTATAATCCTCCCCTCTCTTTCCCATCATTCTCCCCTCTCCTTTCAATCACTCTCTTCCCTTCTTCCCATCGTCTTCCTCTCTCCTACCCATCATCCTCCCACTTCTTTCCATCATCTTCCTCTCTGAGCAAATTACTGATAACAGTAAAATACGTTTGCCACTTTGGGAAGGGGTTTGGTGAAGGTAGAGTTATGGCTGGAATACTCAGCCTTCAAATATAGGAGAAGATCCTATCCATACTAGTATACTATCCTGGGATGTCTGGAAGAGTCTTGAATTTCTGTGTTTCCAGCGAGCCAGGACAAACATGCTGAACTCAGGGCTGTCCGCCTAAATCGTGACAATTTATTGGAGAGCCCAGTGGATTACTGAAGCAATGGCTGTTGAGCCACTGAGCTATAAACACTGACAGTACTCCAAGACAGCTGCGGGTCTTGTTGAGGTAACAGTAAAAATGAAGCAGTGAATGCTGATGCAGGTGGTAAACTGATGTCAAATAGAGAATTACACACAAGGAACTAGAGTGAAGCAGAGATTCCAAACAGGCCTACAGATGCTATGACACAGAGTGGAATGAATGAGGCTACATTAAGTAAATAAAAGGGGTGGAGAAGCCTGATAGTTGTCAGTCACTCTATGTCTGCTGTGTTAGAGAACCCCTCCTAACATAGCAACCTGCTACAGAGGAGTGGATGAGAACACGATGGACATATTAGGTGTAAACACTCCAGTTATTTTATGTAGGATGTTATCCAGCTTAGTACTACAGAGCCATCATTATATATTAATGCCAAATAGAAGAGGCTTTACTTTAAATATAGTCACTTGAGCTTAAAAATGGATCTAGCATAATAAAAAAAAACCTCAATGACATCATTCAACTTGTCATAAATGTATAAAACTGTTATTCATGATGGCTGTACAGTCAAGGGCCTCACACCTAGATTATCATAATTCAAGCTCAGAAATTACTTATTATGGGGCAGTTGGACCAATTGGACTATTGTTGGTCATCACTGTTGTTTTCCGGCAGCACAATGCGATATCACACAATAATTGGTCATTAATAATCCAATCAAAAGCATAAGTATGATGGTAAATGCAGTGGGCATTAAGTTGACCATGCTATCAGGCTCCAGTCTTGTTGGTAATGGTCCAACTACTTGACCTAGAAGCCTATTGGCCGGATCTTGACCAATGGGAGGTTCTGCCTGGGATTAGACACCACTGGAGCCAGTGCTATGGTATATTTCTCTCCATTCTGAGTCTGTCTTCTCTCCCTTAACAAAACCAGCTGTAGTCAGCTTCCAGCAACCTCCAGGAATATATAAGGCCTGTTAGTACAATGGAGGTTGCTGGACCTTTTTGTGACTTGTCCATGTGTCGAGCTCTACTCTCAATCTTTTGATTGGTGCTTGCTGCATTCTTGTCTTATTTAGTGGCTTTGCTTATCCAGTCTCTGTCTCCCTCTCAGACCTGTATGTCCTGTGTATCATGTTATCCTTCCCCATTGTTTACCCTGTACCTCCCAATGCGATTTCGGGCCAAACCATCGTTTATCGTGTGATTGGCTGAAAAGCCTATAGTGTGTACCCAGCTTTAATGTTGCTACCTTACCTTGTCTGTCCTGCTCCTGCCACCCCTACAGTGTCCTGCTTTAGTTCCAAAGTTCTTCATGCTATCCAAGTCCTGGAGGGCATCCAATACCCGAGGGCCAGTCTGGTGGGGAAAAATGTCTGCTATAGACCAAAGAGCACACTGAGACTGGTTGTCCTGTAGTGTCAGGTTATTTAACTTCCTTATCCTTGTGTTAATCCTGCCTCAAGCCTTGCCTGATACACTATTTTGATATGTGGTGTTGACCCATGGCTAGCTAGCCATGACCCATTGGCTAGCTAGCTGTTTCAGTTTTGACCCTATGCTGTATTCCTGTCCGCTCCAGACCCTGGACTCTGTCCATTGGTTGCTATATCTGTCTTTGCTAAGTACTTGGGTCATAGTTTCTCTCTGTTTAATCTCCCAATCTACACTTCTGTCCATTCATGTTGTTCCTTGGCCTGGGAATCGCTCTCATTCACTGTTCAGCATTCTCCTGCTGATCGTTACCTCCAACTTGCCCACCACGGTGGTGACTAGATCGGACAATGGTCTTGTTGTCTGGTGCTCTCGCTAAGTGGCATAATCAGGCTTTGCACAGCCTGCTGGTTTCTACGGTAGTCTACAACCAGAATTTTAGTGTAACATAATCAATGTTACAATCTCATATTAAAAAAACCCTACGCTCATCATAGACTCCCTTAAAGCTTGCAAATTCACATTTACAAAAATAAAAACCCTCTTAACATACTTACACATTTTTTTGTTTCTCAAGAAAATATTAATTCACAGCTGTTCAAACATTAGAGAACGCATTTTTGAGACGTCCCAAACACCATTTTGTTTTGATGATTTTATTAAGCGTTCATGCTGACTTCGACAAATGCTAATATTTCCTTTTTATATTCATTGCAACAACTGAGAGAATAATCTGTTTAAGAAATGCTGAACATTAAGACGTATAAAAAACAACTTGGCTACAACAAATTGTATGCAGGATATTATTCCGATTATCAGACACCGCTCGAATCACTGGCAATTGAGGAAGGAAGTTGAGATGTTTGGATGTCTTGACATATATTCACTCCACTCTTCTGCAGAATAATGTACAAATTATATTAGCTCTCCCTGTATGCATGCGTTTGTTTTACCTAAAGATAACTAGGTCATTAGGAAATGTATTTCATCCTTATTTTACTTTCATTTATGTCCAGATGACCGAATATGCTCTTATTGTACAAGGCTTAAAGCACCGCTAAACCCGAAAATGTAAATGATCAGATAAGAAGCATGAAGGTAACATACATTGCTCAACATTAACAAGACATTCCACTGCAGCTCTGCTAAAAAGAAAAGTTTGATAGAGTATTAACTCCCTATTCCATGACAGATAGATGACGCTACACCTAGTGGTGGAAGTACGCCATTTCAGGAGGTGTGGCGACAAACAATCAAAAAATGTAATTGTTTATTTTTTGTTTGGGGGGGGGGGGGATATGTGTGTGGTCAGCCTTAGATGAGTCAATTAATTGTGCAGCCAGCACTCACCAATAAGCAAAGTCAGAACAGGTCAGTTTACTTAGATGGCCATTTATAGGTTAGTCACTGCATACTGTCATATTTCTGCAAAAGTCCGCACACTTGCGGTTTACAGCTGTAGTTTTGAGTTGCGCGTACCTTATGACAGATGTCACTCAAAATGTGACAAAACTCAAAGGGGTGTGGTTAACATGCTCCCGCACGTCCTTACTGCAACACACCCACCTGCGCATTCACAATGCGACAAAAAAAAAAATGACATCGCTGACTTGCTCTTATGCGCAACTCTGAATGCGGCCCAGTGTATGTAGCGGAATAGTCTTGTTTATTATCCATTCTCTGCTTACAGCTCCCATTGTTTAATAGGATAATGTAATGCTGTCGCTATATACAGCACTGCGCACTATGTTAGGAAACATCATGGTTGCCAGCTCTCTGTGAACGCTGTGATTCGTAGGGCTGACGTTAGCCAGGACGATACAGATATTTATCACATTGCGATAAGTGACAGATGGAGAGTTGTGATACACAGAAGTAATGAAGCTCCGACCTCACTGGTGGATAAGAGATCTCCCCCTTCCCCCGGGTGTCCTATATCATTATTGTCATGTGAACCTGGGGCGAATGTTGTTCTGGTCATCAAGGTTGAGCTGTCATCATTCACATAATGTTTCAGCAATCGTGTACAAAGACAGTTTCACTTTTAGTGAAACTCTCTAGTGTTACACAACTCGTCAAACCACATATACAAAGGGATAAATAAAAGCAAAGGATAACAACTTGTTACATGTTACAATGCAACGGGTGCAAATTAGTTTTCTATTTTGCACATAAGTTAAATCCTGCCTGTCATTTCATGTAGCACACAAATATCAACTTTAAATTTCAATGTACAAATCAGCTATCAAGTATCTGTGTGCTACATAATTTGCACCCCTTGCATTGAACATGGTTTGGTCCAGGAAACTACTTACTCGATTTTTTACCTAACTTTCCTTAATGAATCAGACCCAAGATCATTACATTTAAAATAATATCTTTCTTATATTTATTTTTAAAATGTTTTTTGTAGATCCGACACTTCTTTCTCCAAGGCGAAATATCAAATAAAATGAATATTGTGTCCTAAAGTTATAGAAAATTGTGTGTGAAAGTATTAAAACTGGGGGAACTTCCACCCTTAGGCCAGTGATGGATAACAGGCGGCCCCAGGGCCACATGCAGCCCTCCGAGCCTTCGCCTGTGGCCTCAGCTCCTTTCAGCCTTATTGTCATATTTGTTATAGCTTATAATACTGGGTGCCTGCTGATATGCTATTACAGATTGGTGTCTCTTTCTTTGATTAAATGTATTGCTTTTACCTACTTCTGAGACTATGGGTAATGTGCAGAGTTTTTGAAGGTTAGAGGGACGTCCATGGGCACCCTGAAGGGCATCAGGTTGCTCATCACTGCCTTAGGTCCTTATTCAATAATTAGTATATTTCTTCAAATCTTATATTAATTTTGGGGTATCAGTGGTCAAAGTGGGCTAATATATGGTGGTATGCCATACTGCCACTTCTCCTATTGCCTAGTTGCAAAACATTTCCCATACCACCTCTTCGACCACTGGGTGGTACAGTATCTAAAACCAGTAGATACTTTTTCCATTTGATTGTAGGGTTCAATACATTCATTACTTCCTTGATTTGAGTTTTGTCAGACAGCTTCTATATGGAAAGATGTCAGAGTTATAATAATCAGTCAGTATATTGGGCCAACATTGGGTCTGGATACTTGGGCCAATGTTCTGATTCTATCAATGTCGGTGCAACAGTTCTTCGTGTTTTATACTGAAGGTCTGATCCTGGTTAGGGGGATTCTGGGCACCTGTAACCCCCCCAGCACATGTCTATCAATAAGATATTCCCACACAGGAGAGAACTCTTCTGTCTCTTCGCTAGGTGCATCTATCCATGTAAACAGAGAACTAAGAGGGAACATTTACGTCCCCTATTCTAGGCGAACAACCTGATCAGCGAGACACAGTTTTTAATTTCCGGTAGGGACAGAATAACTCTTCAGATGAGTGACACTTCAAAGGACAGTACTGAGAGGAATTAACTGGAAATATAAAACTTGTCCCCGTCATTACTTCCTTCGATCAGATCAGTTTCAGTACATGTAGCCTCTTATTCAATCCACTAAACCCAAATCATATGATTGCTCTCTATACCGGGAACTCACAGAGTGACAGTGTGTGCCTTTTGTATGTATTAACACTTCAATCTTGATTCACGCTCTTGCTGTACAACTGTACTCCACATGGAAGTACGAGCAAAAATGTGCGGAGATTCGTCTACCCTAGTAACTCCCTAAATTTTGTGAATTTGTTACGGTGCTCAGGAGTTTCCTATCAGTCAGTGTTAGCGCTGACCTTCCTAAGGCGTGTAGTCTAATTAACCCCCCGGTCTTCACCAAGAACCGCCGCAAGGTGGGATGGATTTTGCTGCCGGAGGTCCGCAGGTCGCGGCCCTTAGGTTAGCCCACTGACGGGATAAGTGACCGACGGTAGGTAAGAGATCTGGCAGAATAAAGAGAATATTCTCTGTAGAGGTAATGTGGTACGGCACAGAGGAGCAGGATCAGTTAGCTGAAGACACACAGCGCATACAGAAGAAACCAAGCCCTGTACAGTGGAACTCCGGGTCGGATACACTGAGGATACACCACGCTCAGGAAAGTCACCGGATCGGATAGTCCATTTACTTAATGAATCAGACTCTATATATCTAACTATCAGGGGACACCAAAAAAACCATGCTGGGTTCTATTTGGGGTCATGACCCACCGGTTATCCATCTGACACACTCCAGAAAAGTCCTTTAGAACAATTGTAACTAATGTGTCATTTTACCAAACGAGGAGCTGTTAAACACCGAACAGACAAAGGAGATTCATAGATAAATGGTGATATCCTTCTCTCTGCTGTTTGTCATTTGACAGGTAACTGGTCTTTGCATACATGTATATTCTTCAATCTCAATATGGTAACAATGTAACAAGGAATGAGATGTATCATTCTCACACTTTGTTGTGGTGGCGATGTCTGACTTGTATATAACCAGATCATCCTCACAATGTGGTTTCACATGGGACACTTCTCTTTCCACGTTGTTTGAACTTGAGTTTAAGAATATAACGTCGAGCGAGAAAAGTAACAAATGTATTTACCAAGCGGCTATTCACAGAGTGCAGGGAAGAAGTTTAGAGAAAGATGACAAATACGAGCGAAAACTCGAAGTACAGTCCGTGTCACCTGTTTCTCCGTCTGCTACATGAAAAGGAATTGTTTCCAAGTTCTAGCTGTGAAATGAATATGTAGCGTTAAGCAAAATATTGAAGTCATTATTTGACAACTTAGCTAAATAATTTCTACCTGCTGTAGAAATCTTAATTATATTTTAGTCTTATTATTCTTAGTACTATGCTATATTATCATAATACATAATGATTCTTTAAAATGATTAAATGGATTTTCCATCTTCACTCAAACTTAATGTATTGGCTCGTGCCAGGGCCATCTTAACAACATTATGGGCCCCTGGGCAAAGCAGTGCACCGGGGCCCCTATATATGTATATATATGTATATATATATATATATATATATATGTATATATATATATATATATATATATATATATATATATATATATATCTATATCTACTATATAAATGCCTAGTGGCGTGTGAAGAAAAAAAAAACCAAGCTGCAGCGCCACCTGCTGGGCAGAGTTATACACTGACCTATATATTTCTTGAAGGAGAAGTGACAGTTGGGAGTGGTTGGTGGTTGCCGGGGGTGACAGTGGGGAGTATTTAACACCTTAAGTAGCTTGATGAAGGATGTGGCGATGAAGATGAAGGATGAGGTGATGGAGAAAAATGATGAGGTGGTGACATGTGGACAACACCACGTTAAAAAAGGGCGCTTGCGTCGGGAAGTAACGCTCTTCCCCTGAGGAGGTCTGGGCTAGGCCCAAATGCATGACAAGAACCTTTTTAACACCTTAAGTAGCTTGATTAGACTAGAATGCATGAGTATCATGCACGGGTTAACTTGTATATATATATATATATATATATATATGTGTGTGTAAAAAAAGTGATTATAATATATATATATATATATATATATATATATATATCACTTTTTGTTTTCAAATCCCCGTTAACTTACCTTTCAATCGCCCTGTTTGAGCCCGATCCTCTTCTCTTCCTCGTCGCTGTTCTCCGCTCCTCCGTGCTGCGCTCCTCCTTGCTGTGCTTGCAGTGAATATCGGGCGTGATGACAGCATCATGCCCGACATTCACTGCTAGCGCAGCGCGGAAGAAGGAGCCAGGGAGGGAGCCGGATTGCCACCTAACCTGAACGGTCAGGTGACCGCAAAAGGTAAGTTTTTTTTTGTTTTTTTTTACAGGAGTCCCTCGGGTCCCCTTGTCGGCTGGGCCGCCGGGCATCTGCCCATCGAGCCCAGTCGAAAAAACGGTCCTGGCTCGTGTCCTCTTTGAGGGAGTCAGCATGGAGAGAGGGTGGAGACCCGTGGGAATGAGATTAACCATTACGATGCAGTGTGTGGCCCCGCCCACTCCCCTGCTCGCTGCGCCAAAATCCTCCAGCACATCTGAGGAGTTGAAGGCCAGTTGTGCTCTGTTTTTGAGCAGAGTTTCGGTATATGTATTAACTCAGAACACTGTTCATTAGTACATAAAACTCCAAAGTCCATAGTAAATGTTGTAGGAGGGCATGCAAACATATCAGAATATTAATTTTGGGTTTAGTTCCAAATTAAAGTATGCACTGTGCCACTTTTTATGTCGTCAGGGTGATTTAATATCCTTTTTTATGCTGCTGCGATAATACCTATCTGAACCAGGCTTCCTTTGCACTTCTAACCTAATGAACTCTCAATGGACATAACTGTGAAGTGTTCGGCAGAACTTGGACCTGTGTTGGAAAATTTTGTTTTGTTCTGTTTTGTTACGGAGAGATTCTCTAAAATCATCACTGAATATTATCACATTTTATTCCATAAAAAGATACTTCTACTTCAGCTATTTCCTCTTTTATACGTGCCGCTGTTACAATCTTTGCTAAAAGATAAGTAGCTTCCTCTTTGTATTACATAAACTTCTCGTTCGGAGCTCACCACTTAGCAACAATGTCCTATATTTAGGGTGGAGAGACCGATGCTTGTGTCCAGTTACCCTGCCCAGTAGCTGATTGCAAAAAAAATTATTTCATTGTTTGAAAATTTTCATCAAACCTCTAAACCTAGAATACAATTATGCTCCAATAAAAACCTCTCTCTCTCTCTCTCTCTCTCTCTCTCTCTCTTTATATATATATATATATATATATATATATATATATATGAAACAAAACCAGAGAAAAGTAAGCCCGCGCTCGGTATATCCCACATTATATATGGTACCAGCTGCTTGGCAATAAGCCCGCGCTCGGTATATCCCATATTGTATGTGGTACCAGCTGCGTGGCAATATAAATGCCCATATATGTATACAAAACAGAAAGAAAGTTGTCAACGCTTATCCTTTACACTGCATATCTGTGTGTGTCTAGCAAAATGAAAACATAAGGTATTAGTTCATATTTTGATCAAAAGACTTAAGCCTGCATCCCAGTGTCAAGGGCACCTAATTATATGCAGGTCCTACACTGACCTATATGCTTTAAACACTATTAAAATGCAGTTAAAATCAGATGCACTCACCTCCTAGGTATAGGGGTTTACATCTAGCAAAGGCTGGCTTGTCAGCTGGTACCATATATAATGTGGGATATACCGAGCGCGGGCTTATTTTTCTCTGGTTTTGTTTCAAAATATTGCCTTTTTGTCATAGCAACTGTCCATCAAGCCTATTTAAGGCACATTTGGGTGTGGCTCACAAGCCAGCCTTTGCTAGATGTAAACCCCTATACCTGGGAGGTGAGTGCATCTGATTTTAACTGCATTTTAATAGTGTTTAAAGCATATAGGTCAGTGTAGGACCTGCATATAATGAGGTGCCCTTGACACTGGGATGCAGTCTTAAGTCTTTTGATCAAAATATGAACTAATACCTCATGTTTTCATTTTGCTCGACACACACAGATATGCAGTGTAAAGGATAAGTGCTGACAACTTTCTTTCTGTTTTGTATACATATATATATATATATATATATATATATATATATATATATATATATCTATATATAAAAATACATATGGAAAAGTATCAATAGCCTCTCAGACCTGTATATGTTGGAAATAAAATTATGACCACTGCGAAGGATTGCTTTTCCTATGCAGAGAAGGCTTCCTGTCTGCAAGTCTATCGGAAAACACAGACAGTGTAATATTTTCCTCTGAAATCAAAGATAAATACACAGTCAGGTATATGACGTTCTTTTAAGGTATGGAGTTTGCTGTAAGTACCAAAACTCCTTATATACTAAAACTGTACACACACCACCCAAACCAAGGCTAATCCTCTGTAGATCTTCAGCTGTAGAACTACAAGTCTCAGCATAGTCAACCAGTCACTGTGACAAAGGCTGAGTACAATTATCAGGCCAATCACACAATCAACGATCGTTCAGCCCGATATAACATTAATGTGTACACTGAAACAATGAACGATTATCGTCCCAAAGTACATTGTATCGTTTCATTTGATTTTTTAAACAGAACTAAAAACATCATTCAATGTCGTTCCAATTCTGCAGTGTGTATGCGCTCAGGACTGGCAGTGTCCACAGATCTCTATAGAGTTTACAGAGTCACCAGCTTTTCAGCCAATGGTTATTATGATAGATGAAGAGCACAGATCTGAAGGTAAATCTTGTAGACCATGTTTCATGTGTACACAGGAATCGGCTGCTGATCGGGACTTTCAGTCGTTGGTAAAATCATTAACGATATCCCATCAGGAGACGTTTTCTGCAGTGTCTACCCAGTCAAAGTTGTTCTTTTATTGACCAATGGTTTCACTGCACTAAATGCAGGGGGTATAAAAAGTCTACACACCCTTATTGATATTGCATGAGTTTGTCATCATGGGCTCTAGTCAGGATAAAGGGCACATTGAATAGCTCCAAATATCCAGATATTTTAGCATGGAACCCGCTGGCCTCTGTCAGAGAGCTGAAGATGAAGAGAAATTTCACCCTCCATGATAAAGATGTAAAGCACACATCCAAATGAACCAAGAAATAGCTTCAGAAACGGGAGATGAATGTCCCATAGATTGCAAGCTTGCGAGCAGCGTCCTCTTACCTCTTTGTCTGTCTGTATTACCCAGTCTTGTTTCATTACTGTGTTTGTTCCCAGTTGTAAAATGCTACTGAATATGCTGGTACTATATAAATAAATGTTAATAATAATTATTATTATCATCATAATAAAGTCTTGGAATGACCCAGTCACAGCTCAGACCTTAATCCAAATTGAAAACCTGTGGAATGACCTAAAGTGAGCTGCCCACAGGAGACCTACGTGCAATTAAATGGACCTTGAACTTTTTTGCAGAGAAGAGTGAGATAGAATTGTAGGACCTGAGTCATTAACGAGAGCAAAGCATAAAAAAGGAGTAACTTTGCACCTGGGCAAAACCATGTTGCATTGGAAGGGGAGGTAAATTTAAAATGTGGGGACAGATTTATAGTTGGGGTAGGGCATGTCCTAGATCAACTTTATATTTCAGTGTAAAAATAAAACTATCAAGTATTTGTGTGCTACATGAAAAAACAGCCAGTATTTAACTTATTTGCAAAATAATAAACTAATTTGCACCCCTTGTAACATGGTTTGTCCAGGAACAAACTTACTCCTTTTTTTGCTTTGCCCTCCTTAATGTCTCAGGCCCGCAAAGTCTAGTTGTGCGAAGTTGATAGAGACTTATTCATAAAGGCTCCCTTCTCTAATAAAAGCTTCCACAAACTATTAGTTTAGGGATGTGCACACTTATGCAACCAAGGGAAGGTATTTTTATTTTCACTTATTGCTCCTACAATAAAATGTCAATTCGTCTTTCACCTGAATTTTGTTGGTCTGACAGGATTTATCTTGATTTCAGGTTCTACTTCACAAACACCTACAATTGCAATCAGGGTGTGTAGACTTATATGCCCTGTAGCTCATACTACCTATAGCGGCTGGCTATTGGTGCAATTTGTGCTTTAAAACAGGTCACATTGCATAAACAACTTTACCTGCTTGGAAAATATTAACCAAAGGTTACATGACACTTCAGAATTAGATTATTTAAAGAATATTACTTAATGCGTGTTATCACCAGATTACCAAGTGTTGCTAAGCTTTTTTCCTTGTATTGCTGTCATCGCTAAATAAGTCTTGTGACAGCGCCTAAAAAGGGAAGAGTACATGCAATAATTAAGGAAGCCAGTAAGCACTTTCAATTTCTCTAGAAATGTTGACCAAGGTGAATGTGCCACATTTTACAGGAGAAAATAAGTAAGAAGAGGTTTAGCCCCGTACCCTACAATATGTTAGAAAAAAAAATAGGTACACAATAGACCATGACACCATAGGGGAAGCCAAAGGTCTCCAGGTGGAAGATGTATACTTAAAATAAAAAGTGGAGGTGTTGCATATAGCAGCCAATCATATTCTAGCTATCATTTACCTACTACATTCCTAAAAACAATAGCTAGAATCTGATTGGTTGCTATGGGCAACACCTCCACTTTTCCTTTCTACAAGGTGTAATCAGTCTACCCTCAAAGATCTTCTCCTGGAGCAAAAGAATCTTAGAGCACTAGAAAATAAGCGCTATTTAAAGCCCAGCTCCTTGACTTAGTCAGTTAGTTATTCTCTGTATTCAGATAGTTCCATGGTCAAAATTAGAATAATTAGACCATTACAATGTATTTCATGATAGAAGAATTGGAAGTCACCAATTGCTGTCACCACATATCCTTAGGGTCTGGGCGCTCCCATTATGTTGGTTAAGACACCGGAGATCCAATCAGAAAGTAGAGATGTTCACTGACCCCTCGTGTTTTGATTTTGGGTCTGGATTAACTTCCTGTTTTGGTTTTGGCTTTGGCAAAATCACCCGTCGCGTGTTTTGCTTTTGGATCCCTATTTTTTTCTCTAATATTCCTATTTTTTTTTTCTAAAATCACATCATTTAGGTCCTTTTTTGTTCCTACATTATTATTATCCTCAATAACATTAATATTCAGTGATTTCCAGTCAATTTTTGTCAACTGACATGAACACTGAGCAATAGCACTGGAGACTGGAGAGTGACATGAACACTGCTACCCCTGTTTCTCTGTGAGCAACGGCACTGAGCAATGGCACTGAGCAATAGCACTGGAGACTGGAGAGTGACAAGAACACTGCTACCCCTCCTGTTTCTCTATGAGCAATGACACTGAGCAATGTCACTGGAGAATGAAGAGTGACAAGAACACTGCTACCCCTGCTCCTGTGTGAGCAATGTCACTGAGCAATATCACTGGAGACTGGAGAGTGACAAGAACACTGCTACCCCTGTTTTATTGTGAGCAATGGCGCTGGATCTCCTGGAGAGGGAGGTACTTATGGAATCCAAAAGCCGCGAGATCCAACAACGCAACAATGGCAGTTTTGCCTGGATTCAGATCCGAGGACGCGCGAAAGTAACGAGCCGGCTCGCGAGCCTACTCGGATCTCCTAAGTTCAGGTGGGTTCAGTTTTCAGAAAACTGAGCCCGAGCATCTCTATCAGAAAGACCGTTTGTCTAGGAGTACTCACAATCCACCACTTGAAAAGAACTTTAGTTGTACAATAAAGTATGAACAGTTTGATGAAGTAAGAATTCTATCTCCAAAATAATCCTGTATTTACATTGTCAGGTTAAATAGGAGTTCAGTATGTTATATTGTCCTTATTCTATCTAATTAGTATTGTAAATGTCTATTTATTGTAATTTTGACTGTGGATGTTTAATAGTGAATACATTAGTTGCACAAAATTTTAAAAATATAGCACAAGTGTGACATAAGTGTCTGTGACATATGCCTGGCGTAAACCCATCTTGAGGTACGCCCGTCTCTGAATTATCAGCAAATGCACCAGGTTTACGATGATTCATCATCATCTGCGAGAGTTTGCACCTGCGGTGTATCAGATGCAAAAGATACGACTCCTGACAGGCGTACATGCGTGGTTCTGCAGGTCCGTGATTGCCTAAACACGCCTTTACCGCACTCGGCCGATGTTAGAACGGTTCCGACCTCCTAGGCATACGCTACATTAACTGGTGTATGTCTCCCCCTGCACCAGCTCCTGAGTTATCTCCAGTTTATAACAACTGTGCAGCATATTATCTTTATCACCCTCTGGTATGTACAAGGTGTGTCCTAAAATTGGCATCTTAGTAAGGTCAAAGAGTGTGTGCCTGTATAATTGTACGTCTATAGCTATTTATCAGATATATATATATATAACATTTTAAATCTACAGCCAACGTTCATCAGATCACCGCAGATGTGAAATACAAGTTCTGTTACGACTGAGTGAGAGACTTGGCAGACTGATATCCTTGCAACAATATATTTGGCGTTCTATAAATAAATTTCCAGTGGTAAAATTGAGGGCTCTGTATGTTTTTCTTGAGCTTTGTGTTTGAGTGACTCTTTGCCGTTTGTTTAAACAGTGATCTGTTTGCTCTCCGCTCTGGTAACAATTTGCTGCATCGAACCTAAATGGAAGCTTAGTGGATGTGTTTTGATGTGGTAATAACGGGGAGTCTGTTATATACATTAGATGCAGCAGGAATGTTCTACACTTTGATCGCTGTCTGACTATACCTATAATATTATTTAAAGAAAATATATATTCATGGCTTCTCTGCCTTACGTCAAGGAGATGTATTATGGTGCAGGGTTACATGTATTTATTTGTATCTTACAAATTGTCACAGGAACAAAAGTGTCATAATTCATTTGTCACTGTGTAGCGAAAGGAATGAAATATTTGCAGAGCATCTATATGTAACATTAAACTTCGGGGAGAGTAGGCAAGTATGATCTATCTATCTATCTATCTATCTATCTATCTATCTATCTATCTATCTATCTATCTATCTCATATCTCTCTATCTATCTCATAGCTATCTATCTATCTATCTTTCTATCAAATATCTCTCTGTCTATCTCGTATCTATCTATCTATCTATCTATCTATCTATCTATCTATATATCTATCTTTCTATTTCATATCTATCTATCTTGTATCTATCTAGCTATCTATCTATCTCATATCAATCTCGTATTTATGTATCTATCTATCTATCTCATATCTATCTCGTATTTATGTATCTATCTATCTATCTATCTATCGATCTATCTATCTCGTATCTCTCTATCTATCTATCTACCTATCTATATCATATCTATTTATCTTTCTATCTATCTTTCTATATCATTATATATCTATCTATCTCATATCTATCTATCTATCTATCTATCTATCTATCTATCTATCTCATATCTCTCTATCTCACATCTATCTGTCTATCTATCTATCTATCTATCTATCTATCTATCTATCTATCTATCTATGTCATAACTCTCTGTCTATCTCGTATCTATCTATCTATCTATCTATCTATCTTTCTATTTCATATCTATCTATCTATCTCATATCTATCTATCTATCTATCTATCTATCTATCTCATATCTATCTATCTATCTATCTATCTCATATCTATCTATCTATCTATCTCATATCTATCTATCTATCTATCTATCTATCTTGTATGACCTCTACTATTTAAAGGGATGGTAAATATGTGTACTTTTCTAGAGATTATGTTTACGAATAAGAACTAAAATAAGTATACATAGGGGGTAATTGAATTAAATTCCCCCCGAAGTACCGCCGCGCTAAAACTATTACCGTTATTATGGTAGTTTTAACCCGGCTTTCTGCTCGCAGCTGAGGGAGCTGCGAGCAAAAAGCCGGCGTTAGAGCTACCGTAATAACGGTAATTACGCGCACTATTAGCGTAATAACAGTAATAATGCGCAGGACGCGTTACTTTTAACAGTAACGCGACCAATTGAATTCCCCCCATAGTGCGTGTTTGTTTAATACAGCATACAATCTGTTTACATGCAATAACATTAGCTTTGATGCCAGTGACATATAAGCTTGTGTTAGAGCATGCTAACACACTCTCTAACAATACTGGAACCAGGGGATCTCCCTCCTCTGTGGAAAGCCTGGTAATTATCTAAGTTTGCAGAGGTGCAAGAAGGGGAAGAGTGATATACAAGCACATCAATCTACATATAAATCTATACAGGGCGATGTGTTCTGTGTGCAAGGACTAGGAGCTGTCCGGTTCCTGCTCAGGTGTTGCTCAGTGAACCGCAACTCCCAGAATCCACCAGGGCATAAGTGTATTACTGGTGCACTGGAACACAAGATATGGAAGCGTACATTTGCATCCTGGTGCCTGAAAGGTTAACAGAGACTAATTTTATGGTGATCTAAAGAAGTCTAATAAGAGAAGCATTCTTTCTATGGATCAATAGTGTTTCTTGTTTCATTTAACATTTATGATTTATATTTACATTTACTTTTCTATTGATCATTGTTACTGAAAGCTCTCGGCTTTCTTGCATTCAGACGTACTGTAGATGGACTCAGTCAGACTGACGGCTTTGTGGAGCCCGGGATTTACTAGAAAGGTTTCCGATAAAGTAAAGTGGCAACTTTTTAATCAAGAGCCTAACAAAGCAGACCACCACGAATTGCTAGAAAATGTCAGATATACACTATATGGACAAAAGTATTTGACCACACCTATGATTGAATTGAGGTGTTTCAATCAGACCAGTTGCCAGAGGTGTATAAAACCAAGCACCTAGCCATGCAGTCTCCATTTGCAAACATTTGTGATACAAATTGGGTCGTTCTGATATTCCACGGTCAACTGTAAGTGATATTATTAGAAAGTGGAAGTGTTTAGGAACAACAGCAACTCAGCCACGAAGAGGAAGACCAAGCCACGAAGAGGAAGACCAGGTAAAATCACAGAGCGGGGGTCAACGACTGCTAAGACGCATGGTGAGCAACAGTCGCCAACGCTCTGCTGATTCAATAGCTGAAGAGTTCCGAACTTCCACTAGCATTAAAGTGAGCACAAAAACTGTGCGGCGGGAGCTTACTGGAGTGGGTTTACATGGCCGAGCAGCTGCATGCTAACCTCACATCACCAAGATCAATGCCAAGCATTAGATGGAGCAGTGTAATGCACACCGAAACTGGACTGCGGAGCAGTGGAAACGTGTTCAGTGGAGTGACAAATCACGCTTCTCTGTGTGGCAGTCAGATGGGCGAGTCTGGGTTTGGCAGATGCTAGGAGAACGTTACCTGCCTGATTGCATTATGCTATCTGTGAAGTTTGGTGGAGGAGGGATAATAGTATGGGGCTGTTTTTCAGGGTTTAGGCTAGGCCCCTTATCTCCAGTTAAGGGCAATCTTAATGCTTCAGAATACCAAGTCATTTTGGACAATGCTATGCTTCCAACTTTGTGGCAATAGTTTGGGGAAGGCCCTTTTCAATTCCAACATGACTGTGCTCCAGTGCACAAAGCAAGTACTACAAAGACATGGTTTGATGAGTTCAGTGTGGAAGAACTTGACTGGCCATTACAGAGTCCAGATCTTAACCCTATTGAACACCTTTGGGATGAACTGGAACGGGGATTGCAAGCCAGGCCTTCTCGTCCAACATCAGTGCCTGACCTCATAAATGCTCTACAGAATGAATGGGCACAAATTCCCACAGAAACACTCCAACATCTTGTGGAAAGTCTTCCAAGAAGAGTGGAAGCTGATATCGCTGCAAAAGGGAGACCAACTCCATATTAAAGAGTATGTATTTGAATACAATGTCATTACAATGTCATTAATGTACTTATCCTGATGCGCTACCCAAGGATGACTTCTTCTCTTCAGCCTTTATCATGGAAATACGTCAAGACTAAAATTTTACTACATTTTTTCTTCATGTTTGCTTTTTACTTTGAAAAACAACTATTTTCTTATATTTTAAAATCAATTTCAGTTTATACCTATCCCTGTCACAATTTTGCACCCCCCAAAATTATGAGCCCCCTTGGGAGCCTTGTGCCCTAGGCTGCAAGCTAGTCAGCCTAGTGTATAGTCAGGCCCTGTATATTAGTTATAAAATAATAAATGGGTCTTAGGCCACTTGTTCATTGTGTTTTGACAGGTTGCATGAAAAGTGCAGGCAACAGGTACTTTAAATATGTGTTAATAATACACAATCATAACTTATCCAAAAAGTTTCTCAGACCTCTGTCTGCTTCCTTAGGTAAGTCTGGAAACAGGTCTGAGAAGTGTACTCCTTATTTTAAATATTTTGATCTAATCTTATTGTATTTTAATCACTTCAGCTTTAGCCATCATGGGCCTGATTCATTAAGGAACTTAAATTAAGAAGTTACTTATTTAAGTCTCCTGGATAAAACCATATTACAGTGCAAGGGGTGAAAATTAGTTTTCTGTTTTGCACATAAGTTAAATACCGACTGTTTTTTCATGTAGCACACAAATACTTGATAGCTTATTTGTACACTGAAATTTAAAGTTGATATTTGTGTGCTACATGAAAAAACGACTAACAACACATCAAATCCTGCTTCGCTGCTTCCAATAACCACCAGCGGACATCAGTGTAATATAGTGCAAAATGTTTAAATCAAGAGTTTTTCATCATGTAAATAAATTTGCTTATTGCATAGTGTATACTATGATATTCCTTTTTGTCTTTTCGGTTTCACACTCGAAATTTAAGAATCCATATGTGTGGGAATAACCCTCCCTTGTAGTGGAGGCAGTTTGCAAACTGACTCAATATTGAGTGACATCACATAGGCTCAAACTCACTAATTCCAAGAGAATTTCTAGGTGCATTCTCATTATTAATGGCTTAGCCTACACCATGGCTGCCTCCGCGGCGTGCACGGAACAAGCTCATTTTAACACATTTGAACACGTCAAAAGATCTGACCTTTCCACACACACTGAATACTAGCAACATGCAATAGAAAGTGCTGATTGATTTCTGTTTAAAATTGGTACGTTTTTGTTAATCAAGTGTTGTCTTTCAACAAAGATGAGCAGAGGAAGCCAGTGGGAAGTGAAGCTATGTACTTAGATTTAGTTTTACAGCCTCGCAATAGCCTTATTTTTCTCCCATGCATTCTTGAATTCTTTAACTATAAGACTCCAACCACCTCTACTGGGAGACTGTCCCTTGTCTCTACCACCCTTCTGTAAATAAATCCTTCTTTATCTTTCAGTCGCCCTCCCTTTAGTTTTGGACTATGGCCTCTTGTTGAGGATGGGGCAGACCTAGGGCTAGATTTACTAAGCTGTGGGTTTGAAAAAGTGGGGATGTTGCCTATAGCAACCAATCAGATTCTAGCTGTCATTTTGTAGAAGGTACTAAATAAATGAAAGCTAGAATCTGATTGGTTGCTATAGGCAACATCCCCACTTTTTGAAACCCGCAGCTTAGTAAATCTAGCCCCCAGATTTTTTTTTAGGGGAGGTGATTGTGCATAACCACTCCCCTCCTTCACTCTGATTGGATGGTCCCGATTGGTCCCACCCCTGTTCCCCCAGTGATTGGACCTCTCTACCGCAATTTAATGGAATGAAGATAGTTGCTGGAGGGGGGGTAATTGCCCTGTTCGCCCCCCTTCTGGATACGCCATTGTGTTGAAGAAATCCTCTTGTTTACTTGGATCAAATTAATACCTTTCGTGTATTTGAATGTTTGTATCATATGTGTTCTGTCCCTTCTCTCCTCTAAAGTGTACATGTTCATCTGTTTAATTCGTTCCTGATGAGTCTTATATGGCCCATGTAACATTTTTGCAGCCTGTCTCTGAAACTATTCTAGTTTTTGAATATATTCTTGGAGCTTGGGCCTCCAGCATAGTTGAATGCTTTTTAGCTTTGTATACCTTCCCCCCTCCCCGGGAGATCCCAAGAAGGGATCCAAGGGATAAGTGCTGGGCTGCGATGATGGGAGTCCTTTTATCAAGGCCCTAGCCTCCCCATACTGCGCGATGCCACGGTATGCATGATGATCGCGGGTCCATTGTAAAACTCGTCACCACCGCCCCATCCAGCCCCCTTCGCAAGAAGATTAGCTGCCATCCGGAATGTTGGTCTACTCTTCCGGGAGAACTGTATGAAAATCGTGAGTCTCCAAGACATTCCGTGCCCTCCAGAACTGTACCCAATACTCAAGGAGAGGTCTTACCAGTTGCCAACCATTATGTCTTCTGCATCTGGAATCTTGTTTCCTACATCTTTTAATCATTTTGATCCATTACATTAAATTAAGATCCCTGTGCATTTGATTTACCTTATGGGGTACTGACCCTGTTACAAAGCTGCCATCACCAAAAAAAAACATTCCTGCACTGGCAAACCCCAATTAATATCATCATTAATAAATATATTAAACAGGAAGGGTCTCAGAGCAGATCTCTGAGGTACCACACGTTCCCCTCCAATCATCCGAAACAGCACCATGTAGCAAAGATTGGTTCCCAATGTCAAATCAGTAAAATAGGTCAGATTAAGTTAAATAGGTTATCCATTAGTTGCATATCCCATATTAGTCATCACTATCGGTCAGTATTTACACCTGCCCTGTGAGATTTGTCTGAAAACAAATATGAGGACTTGAATCAACCGCATCTCTGTCGGAACGCTGTTACTGTACATAGCATATGAGATTCTGCCCCTTCCCTCCCCTCTCAAGTTGTAGGCAGTCATTAGTGTCAGCAGGTATGAATTACATGTAATTAGGTTCATTGGTGTAATGTCCAGTTTTGAGCATAAGCTATTTCAAGCCTATCCCTGTGATTTACAGCAAGCCCTTTTTCAACCAGGAGCTATTTCTGTTGCCTTTGGATATGACATAGAACTGCTTTGTGCTTACTGTGCACTGAATCTAAGGCACAGAGAACAGCTGATCTGTGTAATATCAAAAGGCAACCAAAGCAGAAAAAAAAAACTCTGCCGTGAGAGTATTTGCGCTGGAGGTCTACTGTTCCCCCCCAGTTTTAAAGAATGGCTTTGGCGGATAGACCTCTAAATCACTATGGACGCTTTTTCCATGTCGAGCCCAAAGCAACTCATCGATTTCCCAGCCATGGGTTTGAATTTAAGGTTCTTTTTCTTATAGCTCCATCATGACCCTGGATTGACCCCTACACACTTCCTGCGCCCATTCTGATCGAGCCCATGCGGGTGGCAGAAGGACCCCCCATAACTACCCTATCTATTATTATTATTAGAATGAAGTTTCTAGGAGGACCTGGAGATCTCCCCCCCCCATCTTTCCTCAGTTTCTCTGCTGTCTCTCTTCTCCTAGAAGCCCTCTCATTGTGTCTTATAGTCTACTATATGATGCAAGACTGTGAGATTGATTATTTTTCTTTACTTTTCCGAATGTTGTGATGTATGCGTGTTATGGCCTCAATAAAGAAAGATTACACAAAAAAGATTATCTGAGTAATCACAGTTGTAAACTCTTGAGTTTCCTTGTACAAGCTGGTGCCACCCCACAAAACTGCATTGTGCTGTGGTTTCATTACTTTTGCGCTTCATAAATGACCCTTGGCGGCAGATTCAATTAAACGCGAGGGTTACGACACTCGGTGGGATATTAGCGTACTAAAATATTGTTTATTTTTGCTTTCACTTCAGAGAAGTGTGAACAAAAAAAAAGCAATATTATACCGAAATACCTGTATATGTGCACAGGAGCAGATCACGTGAAGTTCCTAATGTAAGATCAGGCAACATGTGGTTCTTTAACTGCTGTGGAACTACAAATCCATTCCCTGCTTGTTCCATAACAGCTGGAGCCCCATGGGTTTCCTTCTTCTAACAAAATTAATTTATTAGCTTGTCCTAAAAAAAAACAAAATTATAATGTCCCCCAAATATTGCTCAGCGCTGAACTGTTCTAATCCAGCAACTGTAAAATCTCCTGAAATCTCATTATAAAAGGGTTTTGACTTGCTCCCATCTCAGCGCTGGTCAGGACAGTTTAATCTTTAGATTTCTGACAACATTCTGTTCTCGATAGATGAAAAAACTCGGCGAGCGATTGCAGAACTCTGCACATCAACCTATATGTAGCTCAAACCTAGGGCTGAGGCACCTGTAGAGATCGCCATACGTACCCTCCAGCAAAAACAATAATTAGTAGCTCTTAGTCCCAGGCATCGGGTGTCTTGCGCTGATGTATATGAAACACAAAGATCACTGCAGAACCCAGCTAGGCACTGCACAGTTGGTGTTGTTTATGCTCATTCAATTTTTAATGTACCAATCAGATGTTTTGATAAGAGCGCTGGCTGAGCCCTGGAGAAGCGATCAAGGTTCGGATTAATAAGGGAAATATCAAGTTCTAGAATTCAGCTTCCCGCAGACCTCAATAAAAGTGTTAGAGAAAATGATTAGAGAGAAACACCGCACATCTGGGACACTCCTAAGTTACATCGTCACCTGCTTCCTGCATTATTGACACTAACTCAAGGCTCAAATTATGATTTGCAGATATATTTGAGTACATGATTTCCATCATACATTAAACAAGTGTTACATTATAGCATTTCATTCTATTTTAAGCCATAGTTTTCTGTCTGGCCTAATCCGTACTAGAGATGAAGGAAATTTTGGTAAAATTTGGCACAAATCAGGTTTCTGGGTGAAATATTTTTATTAATATTATTAATATTATTATTATAAGCTGTTTTATTCCAGCGATATAATATGTCCTGCATTTACGTCATCATTCCGAGGAACGCCATTCAGAAGACTGTTTGGAATGTCCGCATTTCACAGATTCACATTCTATGAATAAAACTGGGATAATGACCTTCAATTCATTCTTCTGTCTTAAGTGGTTGGGGCAGGATTGGGAAATCCTAGGGGCAGATTCAATTCTCTGTGTTGTTCTAAATAACAACGCAGCCTGTGCATTTTTACCGTTACTACGGTAATTTGTAGCTCACAGAGCTGCGAGCAAAAATCAGCTGAGAAATGACAGCAGTAACGGTAATAGGGTGCGAGCCGCGTTGTTCTTTAGGATTTAGGGGAATTGAATCTGCCCCCTAAAGTCAAATTTCATCAGGGATGCCAATTACAATTGTTATGGGTGGATATTGAGATACGTGTGAATAGCAGAAAAGCAAATGGCAAATAAAGGCCTTAAAGGAGCTTCCTGTCTACAGACAGATTTATTGTTTTGCGCTCCTCAAACTTGTGCAAAATACATTATTTTATACTTCTTAATTCCTTCTGTGTTATTCCCCCAAGAGCTTACTATCTCCAAGGCTTGGTTTTTCTTTTCTTGGATTGAACTTTAGATATCATCCACCTCAGTTCTGTCTTGTGCATCTTATAATGTTTGAAGGGAACAGTTTGCATAAACTCCAGGGGGTAAATGTATCAAGCTGAGAGTTTTCCGGCAGGTTTGAAAAGTGGAGATGTTGCCTATAGCAACTAATAAGATTCTAGCTACCCCCAGTAGTCCTGAATTTCGTTGGGCAGTAAACATTCAGGATTTTTTGTACCCAAAAGGAGCAGAGTTTAGCAAACTGTGCACGTGATTGGGCGGATTAGGAGTGTGGTTCTGTGGGCATCATTGGCAGCTCACCCCCCCCCCCCTCACACACACACTTGGAAGAGGCACCCCCCTCAGAAGTGGTGCCCCCACCCCCTGCTACATCTTACCTTAGCAGGCGGGAGGTCGAAGCAGAATCCTCTGCTCCTCAGTCTGGGAGTATGGCATGTGGCCATGACATTGTACCCAAACGCATATCACTCATTCAGTGTTTTCCGTGTCCCCTTTCCATTGGTGACCTAAACAAACGTCTAGGTTTGGCTAATGGTGGCCCTGGTTCTGCGATTCTAGGGCATATCCAAAATGAGTCCTGAATTTTTTATCCTGTTTTATGTACCAATCTTTTTTATTTTTTATAGCTTGAAGTGCGCTGGTCGGACAATCTAGGTGCATGGGTGCAAAATCAATTTATTTTCCAGTGCACATCCAGCACTTTTGACAAATCAGGTCAAATGTTTTCTATACTGCTACTGGCGACGACTCGCTATCTTCTTCCATCCAGGCCGGGGCGCTTTCTTAATGGCTGCCGCTCTGTGTATTTTCGTCCATGCTGGTTGCTAAGCAGCTGGGACATTTCTTCCAACAGCTCTGTCGGTCATGTGATCTCATTATCGTGTCCCTGCAAAGGAAGTCCTGTGATTGGCCACTTGCACTATAAATGGCAGGCAGGGCTTTCCTGTCCGTGCTGGCATCTATGGCCTGTTTAATGTTTGTATACTTTGTATACTGTCTGATGTAATACTACACTGTCTGCCACTTACTTACAGTCCCATTACCTCTTTGCTACCTGGCACCTTAAATAAACTCTTAATTCTCTAAGTATAAGCCCTGGGGGCATCTGAAGCCTGCTGTTTTGCGGAAAACGTTTATCTGCTGATTACCTGTGGTCTGATCTCTGCTTGGTCCTGGATATTCTGTCTGCTGCCTACCCTGACCGCTGCTTGTTCCTGGATATTCCGTCTGCTGCCTACCCTGACCTCTGCTTGTTCCTGGATATTCTGTCTGCTGCCTACCCTGACCTCTGCTTGTTCCTGGATATTCTGTATGCTGCCTAGCCTGACCTCTGCTTGTTCCTGGATATTCTGTCTGCTGCCTACCCTGACCTCTGCTTGTTCCTGGATATTCTGTCTGCTGCCTACCCTGACCTTTGGCTTGTCTCCGGTTATCCCTGCCCACTGCCTGCCCTCACCCATTTGCATTCTCTCTGGTTAATTTTTGTATACAGCCTGGTGTACTAATACACTGTCTGACATTTACTTCCAGTCTCTACCTCTTTGCTCCCTGGCACCTTAAGCTCTTATTACTCTGAGTCCCGAGAGCATCTGACTACCTATGAGAATATTTGCTCTCTATATGAGGCCGCTTGCTATAGGTGAAGACCTTTATGGTATCTTGTTGGTGCTATATAAATAAAGGATAACAATCATTGTATTTAGTAAAATAATACTATTATAAACCCATAAATTCAATTGGTCCAATAATGTCACATGTATGGCCCAAAAATAAGCAAGTCTATATAAAAATCCAATACAAAATCCTTGGATCATTTTTGAGTAAGACTATAAATGTCGTTCGCTATTTGCTTATGTGTGCAGGACCCTATGGCAATGCCTAATTATCCAATAGGCTTACTAGGCTGCAGCCTGGGGCGCAAGGCTTTTGGGGGGTGCAAAATATTTTGGGGTGCAAAATTGTGACTGAGAGGTATAAACTGAAGAGAATAGTTGTTCTCTAAATTAAAAAGAAAACATGAAAGAAAAATTTAGTAAGGTTTTAATCTTGACATATTCCCAGGGTAAAGGCTGAAGACAGTCAACCTTGGGCGTGCACTTGATGACAAGATTAGCGACATACGCAGGCATGATAGCCCCTTACACCTTCATATTTTTACCCTCAGTAGCGATCGTGTATGTCTTCGTTCTGCGATACAGTTCAGATTTTAAGGAAAAGGACATGAGTGACAAAGATCCATTACACTTATAAAAAGCCAAGTGTAGCCAAGTTTGAAAAACATCGTAACATAAGGATTGGTGGGGGGGGTTGCAGGAAGCCACGTTTTAAATTAAGGATGAGTACGATTTTACCTGCCATGTATTATCCTGGCGTGGATGGCGGGTTGGCGCTATTAGCATATCAGCCTAGGGCGGCCTGAATCCTTAATCAGGCCCCGCCTATGGGATTAGATCACTAAACTTGTGCACTTATGCGACAGATCTGATTGGCCAAACTGGAAATAGATGAGGCCAATCAACGATCAACGTTCAGGTTTAACGCAAAATCCAGCCAATGTGTGGCTAACATCACCCTCATTATCCCCCTTTGAAGCTGTATACATTATACAATTTCCTGCTCCCTCCGTGACCAGAGGAACAACAGAAATAAAATATCATTACCTCTGTTTGGGTTGATTACATGCCTATCTCTAGTAAGAACAATTAGCAGAATAGTGATTTACGTCTCCAACATCACACAGGTTTTTCACTGCAAATTCCACTTGTATTTCATGTATAGATGTTGATGAATAATTAGTTGAAACAAAAGCACCTCTAAATGATATGTTAAAACTAAAACACGTTGTTTTTGGGGAGGTGTATGGCAATTACTAGAAATTAAGGTAAGTTAACTACTGACTATAATTACCTTTATTGATGTTATGATTGAGAGCACAAATATAGTAAATTATGTGCTGGCAAGGGAGTATAGAATGTTACAAAAATCCTCATTTATCTCATTTAACCTTTATCTAGAGCAGACTATAAATTTGTATGCAAATTATGTCAATGATCAGACGCTATCTTCCTGCTTGATGCAGACGACTAAATCCTTTTTTTTTTTTTTCCTGCTGATTCCTATTAAGCTGTCCAGTACATCTAAAAGGTGTAGAATTTACCGGACTAAATGTTGCACAAGGAAATCGGCTCGGAAAATATCATCAAATGCAACATTTAGTAGTTGCAAAGTATACAATTAATTTGTCATAATTTTGAAACCCAGACACCAAGACCATTTAACAATAAATAAGTAAATAATAAAAAAAAAAAGATTATTAAGAGGTGTTGCAATCGCCAAAGCAACTGGCTTCCTTTAGTATGTAAATTTTAGGTATACAAAGATCCAGAGCTTTTATTTAAGAAATATGCCCCTGGGCTATAGTGGTAGGCATTCAGGAGATTCCTGGTTTGCTATTAAATAAATAGTTGTTAAAAGATCACATGAAGATGTGTCTCAGAAGATGAAAAGCCGGTTGGTTTGAATAATTTATTGTGATGCAATATTTTCTAGAAGTCAAATTAAGAAGACAAAAATGTAGCTGTGTGCAAACGTTTGGTCTGAGAAAGGCATTTATAATGCTGGATCTTAGAATATGCATGAGGCCAGGTCTTGAGCTGATGCCATTAACTTAGGAGAAAGTTGGCAGCGAGAGTTGAGCGGATTGTTGTGACACACTCGACGTACACATTTGCTTAACCGCAAGAACACTGAATACTGAAATTATATAGTGTAAACAGCATTTGTCTTATTCCCTCCATTTGGCAGATTTAAAGGTATACTAATGCTGGAATACAGGTTGCTTGTACATAAAAAGTCACTTTTCAATCACGTATGTGCGTATATTTCGGAATATGACATAGGAAGGAGTAGTGAGGATATATTTGATATGTTAAAGCCCATATAAAATACACCGCCTCATTCTTCTTGGTATGAAAGAACACCTCAGTTAAAGAAGAATTCTACAGGACAGATTCAATTTGACGCGAGGTGATGCGACAAGTCTCCGGAACAGTCCACAGAGACTCATCGCGGCAGAGATTTTCCAGAAACTTCCGCTCATTTATTTACTCGTGGGGTGGACAGAAAAATGAATGGAGATTTCTCACCGTGATAGCCGGAAATTTGTGCGTCTGATAGTGGAGGCGAGGTTCTGACGATTGAATCTGCCCCAGTTCACATAAAAAATTAAATTGTACTTAAGATGGATACCCCTTTTGTGAAATCCATTGGGGACCCCGAGTTATATTAACTCATTCAACTCCAACCATAAAATAAATTTGTAGTCACGTAGGAGTAGTGACAATATATTTGATATGTTAAAGCCCATATAAAGTATAGCGCCTCATCCTTCTTGGTATGACAGAACAGATCAGTTAAAGAAGAATTCTACAGGGGCAAATTCAATTAGACGCGAGGTGTTGCGATGAGTCTCCAGAACAGTCCACAGAGACACATTGCGTCAGAGATTTTCCAGAAACTTCGGCTAATTTATTTACTCCTGTTCCATAGGGATGGACAGAAAAATTAATGGAGATTTCTCACCGTGATAGCCGGCAATATGCGCGTCTGATCATGGAGGCGAGGTTCTGATGATTGAATCTGCCCAAGTGATTTCATATAAAAAATGAAATTGTACTTAAGATGGATACTCCTTTTGTGAAATCCATTGGGGACCCCGAGTTATATTAACTCATTGAACTCCAACCAAAAAATAAATTTGTAGTCATGGGTGGAGATATCCTTTAAGTCGCAAAATGCCTCAGTAGCTCCTAGTGTGATCCTCCTGAATATAAGCCAAACTCACAAAATGGCTGCCCCTGTGAACTGCCTCAGTGACAGAACTGGTTTGTAGTGAATGAATAATCTGCATTCTCATTAATATTAGTTGAACTTACAAAATGGCCGCTTTCATAAACCGCCTCATTGATATACCTGATTTCTATAGAATAGATGGACTGCATTCTCATTAATATTGGGAGGAGAGGTGGCTGACAAAATGGGGGGGTGGGAAGGAGGAGAGTTATGCTCAGAAATCCCCACAAGTTATATACTATTTATTTAAAGAAATTCAGGTTTACATAACCATTTATGTTATTAGTATTTACACACTATTTAGCTGTCCCCTGTTGCCATCTATTAGTATAATTAATTTTACATCTGCAGAATACATTAACACATAAACAAAGGTAATCTAAATGAGAAATGGGCCATTTGAGAGGAAAGCTGGGGGGGAGGGGGCATGTGAGAAAAAATGGATAGAATGGAGGTCGCATGTGTGACAAAAGCCGATGTGTATGGGCAGAGCCGTAACTTAGAATGCTAGCGCCCTGGGCGAGAAAGACAAATGCCGCCCCCTAGCCCTCAATTTTAACCAAATTAACCTAAAATATTCCTAAACTGCGCCCCCCTTCAGCGTTGCGCCCTGGGCGGTCGCCCCTGTCGCACAGCCCTAGTTACGGCCCTGGGTATGGGTGGCATATGTAAGACTAGCTGGTGGACAGGGAACATGTGTGAGAAAAGATGGTGGGCAGCGGGGGACAAGTCAGTACAAGTTTTTTTTTGCTTTGTTCTGAAATGTAACATTTGGAGCCTCCCACTCTAGATATCCGGCATTTGCTCCTGGGCAGCAATGAAGTCTGGACAGCATTCTGCGTCAGACATCAGTACATCAGTACATCTGGACATCAGTGCATCTGGACATCAGTGCATCTGGAAATCAGTACATCTGGACATCAGTACATCCGGACATCAATAAATCCGGACATCAGTACATCTGGACATCAGTGTATCTGGACATCAGTACATCAATGAATCCGGACATCAGTGCATCTGGACGTCAGTACATCTGGACATCAGTACATCCGGACATCAGTGTATCTGGACATCAGTACATCAATGCATCTGGACATCGGTGCATCTGGACATCAGTGCATCTGGACATCAATGCATCTGGACATCAATGCATCTGGACGTAAGTACATCTGGACATCAGTGCATCTGGACATCAGTGCATCTGGACATCAGTGCATCCAGACATCAGTGCATCTAAACTGCAGTCTTACCACCCAGTCAGGTGGAGATGAGAGTTACTGTTTTTATTTTACAAATGTCAAGTGTGTGAGGGGCTAGGAAGTGGGAACTGGGGGAAGGAGGGGCTGAAGCTTTGCCTAGGACGCCGAGCAATCTTGTCCCAACCCTGAGTTCTTGACGGGACGCAGAGAGAGACTATTTGCCACAAGATCGTGGAAGGAGCAGTGTTCATACTGTGTTTAAACCTCACTGTTCAGTTAAAAGGTTCGCCTCTCACCGTTCACAATTAAAAACCTCTAAAATACAGCAATATTTGCTTGAACATGTACAAACCGGCTCAAATTTTCACACGAACCGGCTATAATGCTCGTCAACCAAAAGCTACAAACATGGCTGAACCAGCTTAGACAAGGACGAACCCGTTAATCTACCTAAACGTCTAAAAATTCCTGAGAATTTTTAAGTTTTGGAACTGATTCATCTCACCGGTTCCAGAATCGATAAGCAGCTGATTCCACCATTTCTAGACATGAGTTTAAGTAGATGTTAATTAAACACAAGTTACGTGAACCAATGCAGAAACATGTACGATGCCCCAGAATGAGCATATTCATAAAAATTTCATAACACACTATTAAAAGTTATAAAAACACTATTTTTGTACGTAAGACAGACAAGTCCATTTTTATTTATAAACATTTTTAATAACTGTAATTTCTGTACTTACATCTTTCGCTCGTTTATTTCAGCTTTTTTTTTTTAACAAAAGGTTAAGGTAGAATTTTTCCCAACAGTGCCAGATGGGTTGATGATGAAAGAGAGGAAATATTTTGCTACCGACAGCGCGTAGAGGCAGAGATTTCAGGTTTACATACGCGGAGGAAATGATCTGACACCTGGAAGGTCCATGTGCTTTCATCTCTAGAAGGAACGGAGCTACACACATCAGTCACTGGGTCTGTCCTGGGGAGAGCAGGTTGTGATGTTAACAGTGTGTGAACTTTGCAAAGTACATCTGTTCTGTGCAACATCTACTTTGGTCTTGTGAATCGGTAAACATCTGAGGTGTCCAGCCGATTAGTCAGAACTGTTACTTACTAATGGTGCTCCAAGTAGAAGCTAGGAATTATATTTCCATTTTGTGTGTATTTTTGCAAAACATACTGCAGAAATCATCTGATATCATGTATTATACATACTTAGCAACCTTTCCTCGTTGGCTTCAGGGAGATCCCGGGGAGGACTGGGTTTGACGAATTGCATCATTTTGGGGCTAAGATGACGCAATATTTGCTTCATTAAGCCCCGCCACTTATCTAGGGGTGAGAATCGGGAGGTTGCCCTGCTCTCCCAGGAGGGTCTCCCAGAAATGCGGGAATCTCCGGGAGAGTAGGCAACTATGCGTTAAAGAAAAGAAGCTAATGAATGTCTAGAGACTGAAGTGTCTTTTACATTTCTGTCTCCATTACTGAAGTCATGTTGTCTTACCTGTGAGTCTTTGATTAAATCTTGGTCTCCATGAAAATGGCCACCTCCATAGGCATCAATACATGGACATAGGACACAATTTCTTAACTGCGTCATCGTGCCACAGATGGCGAAGCCAACCACGTCTTGTACTGGCTCAGCATCAGGGAGAATGCCAGACTCTTCAGGGAGTGAGGGAGATCACCCCTATTTCAGGGAGTCTCCCTGACATTCAGGGAGAGTTGGCAAGTATGGTATTGTACCTATAATCAAGCTTATATTTTACCCTCCATACGAGGTGCCCTTGACGCTGGGATGCAGGCTTAAATATTTTGATGCAGCCCTGGAACGAATGAGACATCATCTCTCCTCACTGACAATCACGATAAGTGGATGGTTCAAGCTACAGACGGTTTTAAACACCAATGGTGACTCTACGGAGCAACAGCTCTGCCCAATCAGCTCCTGGGCTACAAACTACAGCAGTCGGTGTCTGAGTATAGACGGATCACAATTGTCAACAAGGCTGGTGAAGCAATGGCAGGGATGAAATCTCTAGAAAGGCAGGGGCCACCGGCACAGGGGGCCAACACAGTCCTGCCAGTTAGTTAATTGACTTATATATCAAGTACTACTTAATTCAGCCCCAGCAACAGCAACTGCAAAAATAAGTGAAGCTTGACACACAAAGGCTGATTCTGCCGCTTGCCAATAGAGTAAATAACAACCAACCTGGATGAGATCGGGCCATTCGCTCTTAGGCGCTAGATCTCGTACCATGCACATTGTAATAATGGCATACTTGTCTACTCGCCAATCCCCATGACACGTTCGGCTGATATTTCGCAGCATAAATGACCAGCAGACCAATCAGAAACGGGCCACATAGACTGCTCTAAACATTTGTATCTAAGTATCGTGCACTACTAACAACAAATACATGAGGTGTACCTACAAGGCAGAAATCACTCATTTAGACAATTGCAACAAGGAAAGTAGAATTTTATAAATTCATCTTCTACGTTTTACTGCCCCCAAAACCTGCTGCCTTAGACATCTGCCTCAGACCCGAGAACATTGTGTAAAATTGGTCATGATAACAATAAAACATTGACAAACAGCAAAAAACTGAACCATTTAACTGTGTAAAATAAATACTGAATTACAGAAATATACAATGCACTCTTGGTTAGAGTGGAACAGAAGTATCAAGCTTAACATGTAAACATTTCTCAAGGACTGACATTAGTTCTATTAATTAAGCTTATTAAACTATTTTACACAACATTACATCTTAACATGATGCATAAGTGAAAATAATTGCTGTATTAATGCACACTTGATTTTAATATATTTGTAAGCACGTAGAGGCAACTCTATATATTGCGTTGTTTGTTAGGCAATTGGTTATTAAACACCATGTTATATTCTAGAGTATGATTCAAATATGCATTTAAAGGGAAAGTATCTACACTATATACTTATATGAGGACAATTGAGCCCTAGTATTTATCTGAGGTCCTAGTCGGTAAAAATCGTTTTTATTTTTGGTAAGAATATTATTTTTTTTTACCAAGTCAGGCTCATTTTTGAACTGCAAAATGTGTGGAATCACTATGCTTTTCTAGCTTTTCGATGTATCAAACCTTCTACAGAGGAAAAGTGGAGTTGTTGCCCATAGCAACCAATCAGATTCCAGCTATCATTTATCTTGTACATTCTATCATCATCACTTATTTATATAGCGCCAACATATTCCGTAGCGCTTTACAATTGGGGACAAATACAGTAAGAAACAAACTGGGTAAAACAGACAAAGAGGTGAGAAGGCCCTGCTCGCAAGCTGACAATCTATGGGACAATGGGAGTTTGATACATGAGGTTAAGTCTACATTTTGCATTTCGGTCCAGTCAGACTGCAAAGGTAAAAGTGATTCGTAAGCTAAATGATCCCGTCACACAACAATGTTGGTCATGGGGTAGTTGTCTTGTGTGAAATTGTGTAACGGGTGGTAATAGGGTAATGCAGTGAGGTTAAGAGGGTGGTTGAGGAATATTATAAGCTTGTCTGAAGAGGTGGGTTTTCAGAGAACGCTTGAAAGTTTGTAGGCCAGAGGAGAGTCTTACTGTGCGAGGGAATGAATTCCATAGAGTGGGTGCAGGCCGAAAAAAGTCCTGTAACCGGGAATGGGAGGATGTAATGAGGGTGGAAGAGAGACGCAGATCTTGTGCAGAACGGAGTTGCCGAGTTGGGAGATATTTTGGGACAAGAGAGGAGATGTATTTTTGGTGCAGCTTTGTTGATGGCCTTGTAGGTTAGTAAAAGTATTTTATATTGGATTCGGTAGAAAACAGGCAACTAGTGTAGAGACATACAGAGTGATTCTAGAAAATGATAGCTAGAATCTGATTGGTTGCTGTGGGCAACACCTCCACATTTACCCAAAAGAGACAAGTGCTCCAAGCCCAGCAGAAAGCGGCAAGACCAGCTCCAGAGGATGTAAAATTTCCACACCCTTCTCCACATTGCTTAGTGGATATAAAAAGTGTACATACCCTTATTGAAATTGCAGGTGTTTTTGAATTAACACTTACACTCATTCCTGAATGTATTTCATTAGGTCCATGCTTTATACACAACCTTTCTCTGCGTTTTACATCACAAAACGCCAGGGGTAAATGTATTATGCTCCGGTTTTTTTCATCTCGCGGGAGATTGGCGACTTTCCATGTAAAATTTAAAGCGGCGCTGGCTTGTAAAGGCAAACTTGCCTTTACAAGCCAGCGCCGCTTTAAATTTTATATGCAAAGTCTCCGATCTCCCGCGAGATGAAAAAAACCGGAGCATAATACATGTACCCCTAAGATGCAGTATTGTGTCCTTACACAGTGCTGTGCAGTAGCTCTTTGTGTGTTACTGTTTTTGTTTAGCTCAGTACAATAATACAGGTTTTTAGTAATATAACATTTATAAAATACTGAACATATGATTTAAAGTTAGAAGTAACTCCAGCTGGGTCTTTAGCAAAACCATATTGCACTGGGGGTGGGAATTTGCTGGCTGCTAATTGTTATTATTTATTTATTTATAAGGCGCCACAGATTCTGTAGCGACGGATACAGAAGCAAGTAACAAACAGATGAAGTAATACACATAAGTAGCACAGATGAGTGTGAGTAATGCTATGGGAACTCACACGGAGTGCAGCAAAAGACATGACAGGATGTACGAGGGAGTCAGACAGTAGACAGACGTGGGGCAATAGGTAGAGAGGACCCTGCCCGGGAGAGCTTACATTCTAGAGGGAGGGGTGATGAGAGACAATAGGACTAAGTGGGAGAAAATGGAGATGGCAGGCGAGGAGGAGGAGGTGATGATGGATAAGATGGTCAGGTGGTGGTAGGATAGGCGAGCTTGAAATTTTTGTTTGAAGGACTGAAGGTTGGACGAGAGTCGAGTGAGGCAGGGTAAGGAGTTCCAAAGGTGGGGGGCAGAATGGAAAAGTCTTGGAGCAAGTGTGGGTGGAGGTAATAAGAGGTGAATTGAGGTAGAGGTCAGAGATAGAGCAGAGAGGTCTGGTAGGTATGTACCTCCAGACAAGGTCAGAGATGTAAGGCGGAGAAGTGTTGGTAAGGGCTTTGTAAGTGAGGGTAAGGAGTTTGAATGGAAATCTAAAATGGATAGGGAGCCAATGAAGAGATTTACAGAGGGGAAGCGGAAGAGGTGCAGTGGGAGAGGAAGATGAGCTTAGCCGCAGCATTGTGGATGGATTGAAGGTGAGAAAGATGAGAGTCAGGAAGGCCAATGAGAAGGAGGTTGCGGTAGTCGAGACGAGAAATGACGAGCTTATGGATCCCGATTGTGGTTGCTTCCTGAGAGAGGAAGAGACGGAGTTTAGCAATGTTACGAATAAGGTGGCAGGATGGGTTGGTTAACGGTGACGAGAACCCTGACACACTTGACACCTACAGCAAAATTCCGATTTGACCAAAAAACGAATCCAATATAAACAGACTTACCTGAAAACCATAGACATAGATGTTAGTTAGATTAGATGTGAAATATGTAATTTGTATGTTGTAACTAAAAATTCTCAATGAAAATACTTTATATAACCTATCATCGTCAGAGGTGAATTTGCAATTTGACAATCAGAAGCAGTTAGCTTCTGACTGGCAGATTGGTTTCATCAATTATATATATATATCTATATATATATAGATATATATATATATATATATACACACACACACACACATACATACATATATATAGGCAAAAAGGGTAGTTGTACATCCCCCGCAGGTTCTGATTCGCCTAGGCTGACGGAGCTAAGGGGAAGCCTATGTGGCAAAAAGGGCACTTTGCCACAGGTTAAGAGAGAGACTAATAATTTCTCTTCCTCTCTGCAGGATCATGCTGCAGACAGGGTTAAATATTCACACCTCTCTACACACAGAGCACAGGTTCACAGGTGGAGTACATGGGTGTGATTAATTAAGAGTTTAGCCAGTTAGTGTTGGGGAGGAAGCTTAAATAGCTGGGATTGTGTTGTGGGTGGGGCGACCAACGCCAACCAATGACCGGTGGCTAGTGAGGGGATCGAGTGTCTAGCTATTAGCAGGGTCGAATGGAATTATAAATACTTTTACTTGTTTGTTTGCTGGAATTACAAAAGTTGCTGTCTGTACCACCCTGAAACTCCTGAATAAACTACAGAAAAGTGGATCAGCAACCTGAGTCAGCATCATTCATTTGGCGTACTTTTCACAATGTATTTTATATATATATATATATATATATATATATATATCATACTTGCCAACTCTCCCGGAATGTCCGGGAGACTTCCGCATTTTGCGAGAGTGAGTGTGGCAATCTCCCGAATTCTGCCCACTTCACTAGGAAGTGCCCCACTTCCTAGTGAGGTGGGCAGAATTAGATCCCAAACGCCACGATTCCCGGTGAATCGCTGCGTTTGGCCCCGCCCCCCGCTGTCAAATGACGCAATTTACGCCATGGACATCACAGGGGGCAGGGCCAAAATGACGCGATTTGGGCCGCCCCGCCCCCTCACGCCCACCTCCACTGGCTGGCTCCCGGAAGGGAGCTGAAGAAAGTAGGTAAGTATGATATATATATGTATGTGTATATATATATATATATATATATATATATTTTTTTTTTTCAAGAAGGAGTGAACTAGTCGATTTCTCAGCCTTTATATTGTGTGATGTTGAGCTCTCTGATACGGTTTAGTCTGAGCGTGAAGCACACCTCATAGAGACAAGTATCTTATATAAGAGGATACACATTGGCCTACTAGCAGCACTGCATATTAGTGACAGAAAACTCATAGTAAGTTGAACTATTAAGAAAGCAGAGAAAATCACCATGCAGGATGTGCCATGGACACATTAAGCTGATTTTAGAAATGGTACAATTTATGTCACTTTCAAGGATTTTGCATTAATTCAGCAATGCCTTTTACAATTTATAATCTGTGCATGGTTCCCAAATATAATTGAAATATCAACACTAAGCAATATGCCTGCAGGTCCCAATGCTATCAAACACTTTCCATTTCATTCTGGCCCAGATTTTTCTGTCCATTAATCTCTTGGAGAATAAATTAAAATAATGAATTAATCAAAGCTGCGAAAGCTATTTTTGGTAATGTGCGTCAGGTTTCTTATGCACTTCAATCCCCAATGCAAGGGATAGTATACAGTTAATTGTAACGATAGAAAAGACGTTCGTTGGGCATCTGAAAGCACTGGGAGAGCGGAGAAGTGCTGGGTAGCTTTTATGCTCAAATCCTTCTGTGTGCAGTGTTAACTACTGACCAAAGGTGAATGATGAGATAGAGACACGAACAACTCTTGCAGCTCCTGAGGTAAAATGTTTTACTCGGGGTGTATGAAGCTGAATGTTCGTGTCTCTTTATCATTAGAAAATCATTAACTGTATAATAAATGTGACCTCCTTACTCAGATGTAATTTGCACCTAAAATACTACGGTGCTGCATTCTGCTCCTGAGAATTAATGTCACATTTGCTATAGAGATCAATGATTCCTATAATGTCAGCTTTTGTTTTACTCAGTGTATACATAGCCTATCAAGCATTAAAAAATAATATAACTTAAAGGGATAGATTTATCCAAACTATTAAAAAGGAAAATTGGAGGTGTTGCCCATAGCAACCAATCAGAGTCTAGCTATCATTTATCTAGTACATTCTAGGAAATGCTAGCTAGAATCTAATTGGTTGCTATGGACAAAACCTGCACTTTTCAGTTTTAGTAGGTTCAGTAAATCTTCCCCTTTAAGTTATATTATTTTTTTCATTTCTGATGGGCTAAGGCCTAAGACAGCGGTCAGGGAACAGGGGTAAATTACCCCAAATGGGGTAAAAATGAAATTCCTGGCGGTTATGCTGCCGATTCACATGCTGTCAGTTGGATTGTAGACCCCTTTAAATGTGAAATTGCTGTTGTACCAGAAGAGACTCAAGGGTTGGCAGAGGCACTTCTTGAGCTTCGATGCAATAGAAGCACCTACTGCATTTGAAAACAAAGCAGATCTGTCATATTTTTGGATGTCAACAGCTGCAAAGGCAAAAATTACCTTTGCAAACAAGGATTTTCCACTCTAACGAACATAAAAACAAAGCAGAGAAATCGATTGGACGCTGAAGACTGTATCCAAATTGCTCTGACATCAAAATGCCCCAATATTGATGCTCTCGTATCATAAATGAAGCAACATCATTGCTCTAAAACCTGAAGTTTTGAAGTTGAAGCTTTCAAAGAAATTTTTAATAGATTCAATAAAATTTTGAATAATTAATAATATATGATTTCCTTCCTTTCAAATCAAGGGGGTAACGTCGGCATATCTAAATATATTTTGGGGTAAAAGATAAAAAAGTTCCCTGACCCCTGGCCTAAGATGTTGTTGAAATGTGGACAAGCCCTTCTCAAAAAAACATGTGCCCTGCATACAAAAAAATTAGGAAGGAGGAAGGTTCCCCATTACCGGGAGCACTCTGAGGCTATCGGTGCTGGCCGCCTAAGTCCAGTTTTTGCTTATGATAGAACACTATGGAAGTGCTCCATAGAGCACTATTATAGAGCTATGGACTTGGGTTTGACAGGATTGTTCAAAAGTGGATAACATCCTTAATTGGTAACCTTTGAGGGTCATCAGCTCTTCCAACCTCAGTGAACCTGGCATCTATTTTGTGGGTAGCAGCAATAGTCATGAGTAATTAGATAATTAGGCAACAGGCACTTTGAGCAGATATCGATCAAACTTTGCGGTCAACCATTGACAGTATTCTGCTCGCATGTGATCAGTTTGGGGTCAAAAATGTGTAGCCAAATTGAGCACCAGTCTGGTTACTGTCCGCTCCGGCTGAGAGACCACATCTGCCTGTACATGTGGATCTGCAATCACAGTAATCAAGAGTCACCAGAATAGTTATCATGAGGCACTTTTGTGTGTTTAAAGGTTTTTATTGTATTAGTCAAAATGCACCTAGGAAAGTTCTTCTGTGTCGAAGTGAAATGTAACCTCTGTACAGTCTCATCTTACTTAAGTAATCATGTTTTATGACTCTAGTAACTCAGCCGGACAAAAGTAGGGACATGACGCCACAAAAGAGCATGGACCTGGATTTTTGCGTGGGGGTGAATTACCCTTACTAACACAAGAGTACAGAGGGCACAGTAGGATGGAGGAGAGGGCACTGTGAGATCAAAAGGGGGCACAGTGTGATGAAGGAGGGGGCACAGTGTATGAAGAGGGTGCACAGTGGGATGAAGGAGGGGGCACAGTGTATGAAGAGGGTGCACAGTGGGATGAAGGAGGGGGCACAGTGTATGAAGAGGGTGCACAGTGAGATGAAGGAGGGGGCACAGTGTATGAAGAGGGTGCACAGTGGGATGAAGGAGGGGGCACAGTGTATGAAGAGGGTGCACAGTGGGATGAAGGAGGGGGCACAGTGTATGAAGAGGGTGCACAGTGGGATGAAGGAGGGGGCACAGTGTATGAAGAGGGTGCACAGTGGGATGAAGGAGGGGGCACAGTGTATGAAGAGGGTGCACAGTGGGATGAAGGAGGGGGCACAGTGTATGAAGAGGGTGCACAGGGGGATGAAGAGGGTGCACAGTGGGATGAAGGAGGGGGCACAGTGTATGAAGAAGGTGCACAGGGGGATGAAGAGGGTGCACAGTGGGATGAAGGAGGGGGCACAGTGTATGAAGAGGGTGCACAGTGGGATGAAGGAGGGGGCACAGTGTATGAAGAGGGTGCACAGTGGGATGAAGGAGGGGGCACAGTGTATGAAGAGGGTGCACAGGGGGATGAAGAGGGTGCACAGTGGGATGAAGGAGGGGGCACAGTGTATGAAGAGGGTGCACAGTGGGATGAAGGAGGGGGCACAGTGTATGAAGAGGGTGCACAGTGGGATGAAGGAGGGGGCACAGTGTATGAAGAGGGTGCACAGGGGGATGAAGAGGGTGCACAGTGGGATGAAGGAGGGGGCACAGTGTATGAAAAGGGTGCACAGTGGGATGAAGGAGGGGGCACAGTGTATGAAGAGGGTGCACAGTGGGATGAAGGAGGGGGGCACAGTGTATGAAGAGGGTGCACAGTGGGATGAAGGAGGGGGGCACAGTGTATGAAGAGGGTGCACAGTGGGATGAAGGAGGGGGCACAGTGTATGAAGAGGGTGCACAGGGGGATGAAGAGGGTGCACAGTGGGATGAAGGAGGGCCCGCAACCAAACTAATTTGCCAAAAATGTAAAATCTTATTACAATGAATACATATTCTCCATTTATGTTATTCATATAGCAATTCATATTTGCTGTTTAATGTATTTATTTGTATTACTCTCTTTAGTAAAGTGTATTATATGATTTGCATTGAAATAAAAAGCATTATTAAATGAGCAAATAATTTATAAAAGGGGAGGGGGGCGGACATGCTAACACTGGCCCTGAAGACCCCTCTGATTACTATGGGGCATATTCAATTGTCAGCGGAAACGCCAAAAATCTTGCTGCCTGCGCACTATTACCGTTATTACGGTAATAGTACGCGGAAAAAACGTTATTACGGTAATAGTACGCGGAAAAACCGTTATTACGGTATTTTTCTCGCTGGATTTCCACTCGCAGCTCCCTGAGCCGCGAGCTGAAATCCAGCTAACTACTACCGTAATAACGGTAGTAGTTTTAACGCCGCGGAAACCCGCGACAATTGAATATGCCCCTATACGTCTCTTCTTCTCAACCTTTTCATTGTGTCATCACCATTAGCACCAGATTCAGTAACAGATAGTTTTAGTCTCTTTCATCTTTGTTGACAAAATGATTGGATCATTTATTTCACTCACTTCCAATTCCACACAACAGTTTGTGCTAGTTGGCCTAGTTTAACCAGAAAGAAAACATTTTGAAGCAATCATAATTACACGATCCAGTATTAATGTGGAACAGTGGAACCGACCAGAACACAATTGGCCAAAAACAAAGTACAACAAATATACCACCTCTAAGTTCTCAGGAAAAAGGATTCTATAAATACACTTCTCAGTTTGAGATATTTCCATCATTTTTAACTATTCATTGTGAAAGTGCTGATACGACAAAGCTGAGTTCCCTTTTCTGTAACAAAAAAAAAAAAATGTAGATGCTACTTCACCAAAATGAGTCATGGACCAATTGACCAGATACACAGCTCTATTAGCAACAAATGCATTGCATAAAATCAACACGTTTCAAATAAAAGGGATGATATTTCATGAAGTGGAGAAATGGGATTTTTTTTTTTTCCCCATAAGTTTTATTTTTCTTGGTCTCACATATTTCCAAAATGTGCATGAAAGAATGCTTTTTTGGAAACAGTACAGTCGAGTCTGCCCAAGCTTATGGGGGGTGCATGTTCCTTTCAAAAGGATCCAAAATGCTACATGTGCGAACTAGCTGTGAACTATTGAAACTGTTTGTGCAAAAGAAGCTATATAAGCTTGAAACCATGGCTGTGTTCTGTGCAGAGAAACACCATTGTTCTATGGAGCACCCTGACATATAATGGGGATATTAGGATCTTACATCTATCTGCGCTATTAGGTTTATTTATCAATGAGCAAGATTATATTTTATTGTAAAGGGAAACATCTTGTTTCTGTCATTTATAAAGGATAAATATATAATATGAATATATTTAGGTATATGTACTAAATTGCAGGTTTGAAAAAGTGGAGATGTTGCCTATAGCAACCAATCAGATTCTAGCTGTCATTTATTTAGTACATTCTACAAGCTAGAATCTGATTGGTTGCTTTAGGCAACATCTCCACTTTTTCAAACCCGCAGTTTAGTAAATATACCCCAAAGCCTTAAACTGTTTGTGTGACACAAGCCTACGTCAGGATTTTAGGATAACCTCTATATTAATCCTGTTAATCAAAGTATATACGAGTTGGATTTTTTAGGGAAATTTGCAGATTTATTGATTTCCTTTGGTGACCCACTCAATAAAAAAAAACAACTGTGCTCTCCAAGGAAAAACCAGGACACGTGGACATTATATTGGTAGCCAGCCTGTAACTCTTCAGATGTTGCTAGCAAAGGATTCTGGGAGTTCTAAATCTACAAACGCTAAAAGCTATTGGTTGCAAACTTTATGCATCATTGAGCCACACTGTGATGATACTGGGCGCAGTAACCCCGAGTTTTTACATCCCACAAACTTTCTTAGATATATTTATAAACTGGCTTGTAGTTTATATTACCTTATCTCCAATTAAACATCGTCTGTTTGTGAGAAGCGACATTTCTATTGAACATAAGGTTAATTATGCGAGCAACGTCTCTCTGATGAACACTTCTCAGAAGCTGGCTGCTTATATTATATCCAGTGTTAGTACCCTTCAGATCTCCGCAATACAATGTATCTTCCAAGGCAGAGACTCCACTCTCGGCGTTCATTTGCCAACTAGACGAGTTATTTTGGTGATGTACAAAACAAGGCCGGGTGAAAAGAGAGCCTGAAATTTAAGATTGGAAACATGTTAATTTAATAATGCATTGAAGTGTCAGGATTATCCTGCCATATGTAGTGAGGGCGATTGCTCATGACACATATCCTGCCATATGCACCGTTCATGATATTCCAAATCAAACAGGATATCTATAAAACTAAGCATAGCTTTTATGTGCTGTCAAACTATATGTTGGAGCGATAATCTCTCTTCCACTCTGTAGGATAATATGCAATAAGACTTTGATTACTGTAGCCCCGCCCCCTCCATTGGCCACGCCCCTCATACATTTGACCCTCAGTTCATAGAATAAATCAATTATGAACTGGTTTGGGAGAAGCCCAGAAAAAATTATTCTAAATAATTCTCTCTATTGACTCACTTACAAAAATCTAGAAAAATATTTATTTTAGCATTAGTTGCCTTTCAAGTAAAATATATTTTGTGGCCAATTTAAAATGAAATCGAAAGATGACAACAATTAAAGACATGGCATCATTATTAATGAGCTCAGGCTTATCGTATAGGAATATATTTTTAGTCCTTTGCCGAGTTACATTGTGAGGCAGCAAGACAGTGTGACATGATCAGTTCATCTGAGGTGACCTGACTGCATCGTACCTCTTAGTTGAAGTAAATTTAAAGACCCCACCACCAAAACTTCCCACATATCAGGCATCTGCACATGACATTGATCTATCAGTGTTTGACACTGATACAAATTTGCTATAGTATTTGCTGCCATGATAGGGTAACGTGTAAACAAATATAGACATCATGTTTGATGCAACATACATTGCTGCTATAAGGTCAGTAAATATAATTTGTCATTGTCTAGGCATGTGGGATAGACATACAAAGGAATATGGCAATAAGTAGTTAACAACTCAATACATTTCTGTGTAAACATGCATTATCAAAAAGTTTATTAACCGCTTGCCTAAATGAGGTCTTAATGAAAGGTAAGACAAAAACGTTCACCCTCTTCTAAAATATTTTATCCCTTTTAAGCAAACATGGTGGCACTGACACGTCAGGTGAACTAGATGTAGCTTTTATATCCTGCAAAAGAACGTCCTCAGCATTAAGATTTGCAGACTTGCATCTAGTTAGGAGGAATCACAACAGGTTAAAGGGCCTATTTAACAAGCTCCTAATTCCCCGAACCACCACAATTTTTAAGTAGCCCCTCTATTTATAACCAATGGATTATAGCAGATATCTGAGATATTTGCTGTTTTCTAACGCAAAAGCAGTCCCCATAGGTTTCTATGGGGATTGCTATTTTTTTGTGATTTAACAAGTTCTGAAAAGATTTTCGGAACTTCTGCTCGTTGGCTAACGCCATCTAATATTGTCATTAGCCATTGAATCCTTTTTCAAATTTTTTTTATTGAAGAACTTCAGACATGTACATATCAAAAAGCATTTGTAATCAAAAAGACATGTATATTTTCAGATTTCAAAATCAACATTAAAGGCGGTATTAATAACATTCAAGGCACAAAGACACGGAGAGAGCGGGGTTCCGAGAGCAGTCAGACACTGAGAGTTAGGTGGAACTTGCAAAAATATTCTCGTCTCATACCAAAGAGTTTGGCAAAAGAATTTCTGCAGTTGTTCTCTCATAGGAATAGACAAGGGGCTAGATTTACTAAACTGCGGGTTTGGAAAAGTGGAGATTTTGCCTATAGCAACCAATCAGATTCTAGCTGTCATTTATTTAGTGCATTCTACAAAATGACAGCTAGAATCTGATTGGTTGCTATAGGAAACCAATCAGGCAGGCTTCCAGCCAGTCCATTCTCATAACAATAGTTTCTCCTTAAAAATGTCAAAAATGGGGGGGGAAGGAGGGGGCTGAATCCACAAGTGGAGAGTGCATTTGCTTGCAACAGCCGAGATAACCAACAGCAGTATTTTACTTCCTTTAGTTGTACGTGTATAGCCATTGAATCCTATGGGGACAGCATTGCGGCAGAGGGATTCGAAGATCCATCCCTACATCTTACCTGCTGTCCCCTCCGGTTACTGTGGCAAAGGTGGCCGCTTTGCGTTAGTGACCATAGAGGAGATAGGTAAATCGTGTGTTACAAGTCGCGGCGGCTCTGACCCCATAGACGCGGCCCGGCCGTCGTCATGGCGACTGGGGCGTCACTTCCAGTTTTCGCTCCCTGCCGGTTATAGTTTCTGCTCCGTGCATACTTACCTGCTCCCTTCTCTGTTCCTCCTCTCTGCCTGTTGGATTGATCTTGCTGTGTATGACCTTGGACCGAGTACTGGACTCTGCTATATTGCCCGTGACCTCGATCTCTGCCTGTTACCTGGATTCGTTGTTTGCCACCAGCCCTGACTTTTTGCCTGGACCACACCACCGCTGCCTGCTGTACCCCTTGACCACGGCCTGTTTGAACTTAGCTATTCTACCACCTGGCCCTCGCCTGCGCTACGGTAGTGTCATAAACTTGTACTACTTTGAGCTTAAGACCTGGGGCACCTGAGTACCTGTGAGCACGTTAAGCTCTACGGGAAAGGCGGCTGCTATAGGCGAAGACCTCTGTGACCTGTTCTACAAGCTTACGACACTTGCCGTCAGCCCTACCACCGTGTGTACGCCGGCACAGCTGTTTATTGTGACTGCTGTTCCTGCAAAACACCTTTAATAAATGCTCATGACCTTCCATTCCTTATCATTGCAATAAGGAATGAAAATTATTGTATCAAAAATGTGCTAGCTAATAAATATTCCTCTAAATGTAGTAATAATTTACATTTCTCCCCCCTCCATAAAAAGGACACAGATAGCTGTGTATACACTATAAAACAAATAAAATGACACAGTTACTTTCTTCCAACCTAATGAACACTTGAAAGAAAATGAATGACATGATGTCAGATTGCTCACAAATAAATCTTCCTGGCTAGGCAAGGGATGACAGAAAATCTCACTGAACAATAACAAACAAAAAATAACCTCAAATGGGGTTTCCCTACTGCCTATGCAAAGCAAGTGGCCGTATAGTAAATCAGAGATGTTTGCATATCAGATGTACATTTTCTGTAAGAGCAGATGGGAAACCCCAAGTCGCTTTGGTTTCCGACAGCATCAAAAACAAAAAAACAGCCTAATTTGCTGTCCAAAGTGTTTGAATTTGGAGATACTAAAGGTTACACAGGAACATGTGTGGGTCAGGCAGATCAACAAATCATTTAATCCAGACTGCTGACTTGAGTTAGGTTGATGTCTTAAGTAGGCTTATGTGCACCGTTATGTATGGCTTGTGGAATGAATGTCTCATATGTGTGGGCTCACAGCGGTAACACTGACACGATACACCTTTTTCTTTCCTATTGCTAATGAGGGAGGCAGCTGTATGGAATGTAAGACGGGCGTCTGCCAGGTGTAGGACCGATCAGAGTATCTGAAATACAGCATCCAGTAAATGCTCACTCACGTGGGCATAAATCATAGTATTGCAAAATATTAAGTTTACTACAAAGTATTTTTTTTACGGTCTGTTCATGGGAAACTTTTATCAAGACTGCAGTGCTTCTCATTAGTAAAACGTTTTATTATAGTTGGTCTGATGTTCACTTTAGTATATTGCTATATGTATGTGGCAAGCTTTTAGGCTAAGGCTAAACCGCTTTATGACCACGGTAGTAAGTTATACCTGACTGTTATAACAAACAATACTTAAAGGAGATTTCCGCTACATTCTATATTTAAGGAGTGTATTCCATGACCACCAAAGTCTCAGGACCACCAAGGTTTAGGAGAAACTCATCTCCTTTCGGCTCCTGAATCTGCATGATGTTCCTGGTGTGGCTTGTCCGATAAGCTGCGACACAACCTCCGTCCACAGTGGTTTACATTCAGGCCGTGAGATTTGGAGCATCATGGGAAGGCTGGGGACATTGTGGATGAGCCATTCCTGAACAGAATGGATTCTAGGCTTAATGGTTAGCACGGTGGCTCAGTGGTTAGCACTTCTGCCTCACAGCACTGTGGTCATGAGTTCGATTCCCAACTGTGACCTTATCTGTGTGGAGTTTGTATGTTCTCCCCGTGATTGCATGGGTTTCCTCCGAGTACCCTGTTTTCCTTTCACATTCTAAAAACATATTAGTAGGTTAAATGGCTGCTATCAAATTGACCCTAGTGTGTGTTAGGGAATTTAGACTGTAAGCTCCAATGGGGCAGGGACTAATGTGAGTTCTCTGTACAGCACTGCAGAATTAGTGGCGCTATATAAATAGCTGATGATGATGATGATGATGAATACCACGTGGTGCTATAAGCTATACCCAGCGGTCAAACTGGAAATTTAGAAATGGCAATATAGAAATTCATAAGTCGCACCACGGAAAATGGAAGTGAATTTAATTTGATAGCATTTAATCAAAGCAGTAGGAAAAGTAGCGGTATTGTATACCATTCCACTGCCTATACCTGATTTTATTGCTCTGTTCTAAATACACAGTAGAGCAAGGAAGGTAGCACGTTTGAGTGTTGTGTGCTCTCTTTCAGGTACATTACAATGGGCTGTCTGGACTCGTGCACCTACCTAACCATTCTGGATGTGCCTTTCTATCTTGGAAAGGAGTTGCTCATTCATTCAGTTTGTTTCAGGCAATATCTACTAATTTCTTCATATAGCAACTCGGATCTCTTCAGAGCCCTACATAAGGAAGGACATTGCACTAATTGCGCATTAATTAGCTCTCTGTAGACGACCTGGCATATATCCCATGGCCGGTTCTGTCCGATTTGCTATTTCCCTAGTTCTGATTCTGACTTGTATTTCTGACCTTGCTGCTATGCTGATAACTCCTGCTGACAACACCAACTGGTGATGATGATGATGACCTACGGGACTGACATCAATTTCCACCATCAAGACTTGTTCCTCTTTGGTTTGCAGCAAGTACGGTTAAAGTAATTCCATGCCCGGCCATCGCCTCTTCTTGTTGGCAGGCCACTGACATGGCACAAATAATTTGCGTTAACTATATTTTGTCTTGATCATTTGCAGAATGTTTTAGAACAAGATATATTGGAGCTATTGCTGTTTATAACAATGGATTATAAAATATCTATAAAACCTAATAGAGGCAATTAACTGCTTGCAGTTAGACCCGTGGGCTAGCACTCTGGTAAAGGAAAATAATTTTGAAGCAGCAAAAGCCTTAGATAGTATCTGTCACACATCGCGTTTTGCTGTCACATATATCTTAAAAAACATTTTATTACATGGCTTCATATGCCAAGTGTCGTACTCCTTTAACGTCCTTGTGTGTTATCCGTTATTCATTTCTGTGCATCATATAACCTATTCTAAAGAACCCGTGGTATTATTGCCAGAGAGATGACTCTTCTCTGTAATCATTTGCCATCTGAATGTTACACTCTCCCACACTTCAATAGAGCACACATCAACTTTGCAACACGTTTAAGGTCACTGGTGTTGTCTAACTTCTCACCGCGCATAAGCTCTAAACGACGAAGCCTCTTCTCACCTCTAGTTAAGCCTAAAATGCCCATAACATGTTTTCATAGCACTGAAAGCTCTCTGTGGCTTGATGCGGCTAACACAGGTGATACTAATTCTGAGCGACACAGCGACCGCAAACGCTAAAAGCCTCTGCCTGTGTGAAGATTATACACACTTCCGCTCAAACAGAGCAGCCGAGAAGTTCATTACAGAAGAGGTGTCCTTTTTTCACACCTAAAAGAAACAAAAGAGAGAAGTCCACTTTAAAACAGCAAAGAACTGATCTAAGTAAATGACATAATCTAAAGGTTTGGGGATGATGAATATAGAATTATACGTAGAACTGGCTATCTGTGGGCACTTCCAGATCATCATCACACCTCTCACAGATTAAGTTGAAGCATCATCACTTTACCAGGTGTCAGAAATGTATTGATTGCAAAAAGCTCCGCTCGGACGTACTTTTTTTTTTCTTTTTTTTAGCATCCCCTCATAAGTGTAAAACAATAAATGGTCCAAATGCCTCTTTCATTCGTATCTGATATTGCAGATGCTACTGTTCCAGAAATAGGATGTTCCGCAGAACGGTTTCTGCGGGACAACGGTGGTCAATTCTTGCGTTTTATTATGTCACTATGGAGATGAATATTTACATATTATATGCTCCCCACTCCACTGCTGTTTCTAGCTAATGTCTAATTCCTTATTAAAAAATGTAAAAATTAATCTATTACCCGATTTGTGGATGTCTTGCTACTTATGCTTCGTCATCTTGTTTCTGCGCAGGGTTTCAAAACCAGTTCTAAAACATTCATAATTAGTACATGTTGAAGGGCAACAAAATTTAAAAATATTAAAAGTAGGATAGCCTGACCAGATCGATGTATAAACTGGTGGCGCAGTGGTTAGCATTGCTGCCTCCCATCAATGGGGTTATGGGTTCGATTCCAACCAGGACCTGTGTGGAGTTTGTATGTTCTCAATGTGTCTGTGATATGTGTGGTGGGGAATTTAGACTGTAAGTTGCAATGAGGCAGGCACCGATTGGATCAATTACATATTCTCTGTACAGGGCTACTTAATATGGTGGTGACATATATGGGAATGGTAACAATATATCACATGCAAAGATGAAAGAGCATTTACAAGAGCTGCACTGATAGTATTAGGGCTTGTTAAAATACGCATGTCTGCCAATAGTAGTTTCACCATAGACAAACTGGATTTAAAACCTTATGGCAAACAACCATGGGCATGAATGCATGTTTAATAACTCATGGCAAATGCACATATATAACCCAAGCCCGTAAATTGCATTGATTCTTATGCTGTACTGCGATATGTGTTTTAAGGGGTATTCGGACGAAATTAGTATTTTCACCTCAACCAACCATCACCCTACCAGTGCTGCCCCCTGAGATACTATGCTGGAGGCTGCCACCTCTATATTCTCCAAGTGTTACATCCTGGAGAATTTTTAACTTGAGCGAAGATTGAGGTAGTTTGTTGGAAGAAAGAATATTGGGTAAGTATCTTCGGTACAGCAGTGGTAACTCTGTGATATCTCTGGTCCTACTGGTTGGTGTAAAAAATAAAAACAGCCTGATGTCCCTGGTAAAAGAGGATTTTCTAAACTTAATATAACCAGCAACCCATATGGTAGCTCTCAATGTACTTCTTCCTGGCAAAACATTTTAAAATGTAACAATTAGGAGGGTCCACCCAGTAACCCCTATTGCCCAAAGCCACAATCCCACAACGTGCCCAGGACTCTTCAACAGAATTATATGTAACTACAGGAGAACTAGACGGATTGAGTCAGGATTGTGCAACCCATGTCCCGGCTACATGGGTGGTAGACCCCCCATATGGAGCAGGATATATGACCCAGGGTGGTTTGTCCAAAATGATACATCCCTTTTAATCACATGCTCTTTTCAGTCTAAAAAGGGGGCTAAAGTCAATGCAAGAAGCTTCCACTGTTTAAGTGACAAATACAGCCCCCAGAGATTACAATTAATAAGCCATATGTACCGTAATAGCCACAGGCTGTCAAAGACCACCGTGCCTCCCCCTCCTCCCCAGTACGACCCTTCTCTCGTCCCCCTCCTCCCCAGTACGACCTGTCATCCCCTCCTCCCCAGTAGGACCCCTCTCTCGTCCCCCTCCTCCCCAGTACGACCCTTCTCTCGTCCCCCTCCTCCCCAGTACGACCTGTCATCCCCTCCTCCCCAGTACGACCCCTCTCTCGTCCCCCTCCTCCCCAGTACAACCCCTCTCTCGTCCCCCTCCTCCCCAGTACGACCCCTCTCTATAACCCTCCTCCCCAGTACGACTCCTCTCTCATCCCCCCTCCTCCCCAATACGACCCCTCTCTATTACCCTCCTCCCCAGTACGACCCCTCTCTCATCCCCCTCCTCCCCAGTACGACCCCTCTCTCATCCCCCTCCTCCCCAGTACGACCCCTCTCTATAACCCTCCTCCCCAGTACGACTCCTCTCTCATCCCCCCTCCTCCCCAATACGACCCCTCTCTATAACCCTCCTCCCCAGTACGACCCCTCTCTCATCCCCCTCCTCCCCAGTATGACCCCTCTCTATAACCCTCCTCCACAGTACGACCCCTCTCTCACCCCCCTCCTCCCCAGTAGGACCCTTCTCTCGTCCCCCTCCTCCCCAGTACGACCCCTCTCTCATCCCCTTCTCCCCAGTACGACCCCTGACATCCCCTCCTCCCCACTGCAGTACGGGTCTCTATGCAATGCTGCTATATGGGAGATACCCAGACTGTGCTGGAGCTTAACCCCGCCCTCTTCATGATGCCACATCTGGACCGCCCCTAATTTCCCCTCCAGACGTCCTCTTCTGCGTTTCAGGAGGGGAGGAGCTACCAGGCAGATCCTGCTGCAGCGGCTTGGCCTCGCGGTGGGGCGGGGCTTATGACGTGAACGCATGCGCAGGTAGAGTCCAGTCTAGATCCAGGTACCTTATTCCGTCCGCACGGTACCTGTTCTATACCCCCGGGTCACGTGTTCCGGCCGTGCCTGAGCCTGCCGCCACCGTGTACCCGGATGTTCCTGGTCACGTGGTTGGCCGGCTGTTGTGGAACTGGAAGTCTCAGCATGCGAGGACGGTTAATTTTACCATGCCTGCCAGCAAGGCATGCTGGGACTTGTGGTTCCATGAAAGCTGGGAAGCCACAAGTAGCCTATATGTTTATATAATAGTGCATGCTAGAGCCTGTAGTTCCACATAGTTATTAAGCCATATTACCCTAAGTCTGGTTTAGTGTATACATATATTTTTACCTATAGATTTTTGATATATTTGTACAGTTGCATTCATATTAATTTTCTATTACAATTTTAATTTGATGTATTCTGATCATAGTGCTGTATCCTAATTTTTTGTTATATAGCATCATCATCACTATATATTTACATAGCGCCACTAATTCCGCCGCGCTGTACAAAGAGAACTCGCATCAGTCCCTGCTCCATATGTTTACTGCTGAATAAATTGAACTGTTCTTAAATTATACATCATCTCGGTGCAGAGTATTCAAATATAACCATTGTCCTATGCTGTGCATATGTTTTATTTACAATACAAGCCGTCCTGCCTATAAGTTTTAGCTTGCAGAGATAGCCATATGCATAGATCACAATGCATGGAGGACTTAATGATGTCTTGGCTCTAACCCCTGTACATTGCAGAGATTGGAGAAGATTGAAAATACCCCAACATGAGCAAACTTTTGATAGAGGCATTTTACGGAGGGTCCCACAAGCAACTGATGGACGTACTTAAAGAAGAAATTGAAGGGTGTGTTCTGTATAGTCTCCCAGCTAAAAAATGGCACTGGAGGGCTCGCACAGCTGCTCTGTACTTCATGCAAGCTGTTCCACCCAGTGATACTTACAGGTAACATTATATATTAATGAAATAATATGTCATTGAAGTATCATCGGGATGTCTGCTGTGCTGCACAAGTCCACCCACTCTTATTGCAGCTGTTGTCTGGTGTCACTCACAACTGCAAAACTTCTTTATTTAAGAGATATAATATACCACTGGAAATAAGTTCTTTTTAATTACCACTACCTCTTCTTACAAGCAAAATGGGAAGTCAAGTGCAGGAAGCAGACAAATAGCCATGGGAAATGCATTACTATGAGGGTCGACCAGGTCAGTCATTTAAAACTGGCCAACCGTGAAAGACACGTGTTGTATCGTGATAAGTTCATATGAGTCCACCATTTCTGCCTTGTAAGAACTGCAGCCATGCAGTTTGTGGGTTTCATACATTTGGTTTTAAATGACTGATACGGTCAATAGCATATTTTCCCTAGCTCCTTAGATTCACCAGGATGGATTGGATATAGGGGCTTATTTTGCAATCCTGAGTCTGGACTCATGGCAAGCCAATATCCCCCTCCTCAATTGCACCTTGCTGGTACACCAATAGAAAGATATAATGTTAAATGTAATTTCCCATCTTTGTGACAAATGCAGACAACTGGCCAATCGGCACAAATAATGTTATTGATAGTGATCCAATCAGGACACCGTTCCATCCTCTTTCTTTTAACATCAAAGCTTGATGGTCTGCAGGAAGTGTTAGTTGCTAGCCACAATCTACCAATAGGCAGGAATAAGGGGGATTACGTTTATCACGGAGTCCCTCTTTCGGAATTTAGAATGTATAAAGTGATAATGGCCATTTAAGATGTATTGTCACATATTTTACCTTGCAAATAATCCCAATACAGCCAGACGGTCGTTTGTTTCACAATGGTGTTGAAGTGACTGGTCCTGACTGTTGCATGTGCAAGTAATCCTCTAAGTGACTGCCTTTTCTTATTTTAAACACATATTTCAATTTAACTTGTCATCCCCACTTGAAACTGCAATGGTTTCTTCAAGGTTTTCTTGAATCAAGATTTACTAATACAACTGTACATGTGAAAGTACCATACTTGTCTTAGTTCCAGATGTTATGTTTTTTTGCTAATGATCCTGTTTTATCGGTCTCCTTCCTCTTATTTATTGGCATCGTCTCCTGATTATCAGTGGCATTCTATTCAAATCAGAGCGAGAAAACACATTCAGTAGTCCTAGTGGTTGGTAAATAAATATGATAGTAGCCATTCATGCTCTTACTATGGGATCCACTGGTGGGCCCTCAAACCCCCTTTTCCTGCACTGGAGGGATCCATAATTGCAGAGAGCCGAGCATTAGTGCAGACAGTTACCCCCCAACACCAGCCGGGCTCACTATATTTTAAAGTCTGTATGAATGATCTGTGGCTCGCAGCAATCTTGTGTTCTCCAGAGTGGAGAAGTGATCGCTACAAAGGCATAGTTGCCTACTCTTCCGGAATGTTCGGGAGACTCCCGAATTCTTTGGAGCTCTCGAAACCTCCCAAATCCTGCCCATTTCGTTGGTGAAGTGGGTGGGGCCAATTGAGTCATCCTGGCCCCTGCTATAATAGGCTGAAATTGGTATTGTATGGCAGGAGATGGGGCCTAATGATGCAATTAGCGTGGTCACGCCCCAAGACACGACTAACTTTGGTGATCTCCAAAGTTGGCAAGTATGTATAAGGGTTCTTCCTTAGCAGAAATTTGGGGTCCCAGAAGAAGAGACCCCATTTTTTTGCAAGTGGATGTGTGGCACTACTTGGCTGATATCTGACAGTGCACATCTAACTAGTGCTAAATACATCAATTGCACGCTATATAGGATAAGTCAGTTGTGCTTTGAACAGACCTTTTTTTTCTATATTTTCTATTTAAGAGATCAACATGTAAGATGACTGCTGAGATTTGGATGATGTGGCCAGTATCTATTTTCTTAAGCTGTTGTGTTTAGTAAATTTAACAGGCTGTGATGTTTTTATGTAGAACACAGAACCCCATGATTGACAGTTGACTCGGCAAGTTCTATTTCACTTCCTATAATTATACACTGTAGAAATGAGAATGGTCATATGTATACATGAAAAGTGCTTAAAGCTGCACTACTACCTTTGCCAGGTCCCCGAGGCTGCTCCGTTACTGTATCAGCCCTGGTCCAAAAACCTGAAGAGCAGGGGCAAACACAGGATTTGTAGAGGGGGGTTTCCACACCACGCCACCAGTGGGCGTGACTAGCATGCATGGGGGTGTGGCTATAATTTTAGACAGTGCTTGGCTGCTCTCCAACTCTTCCTATCCCCATAATATACATGGGCAATGCGTGCACTACTGTTAGGTGCACGCAGCTCTCCCTTTTAAAGCAGAGCTGTCTGAAGAGGGAGCAGGGTCCAGCCACCTCAATTATACACTGCCCCAGGCTTGGAGGGGGGTTTCCAGGCACTAGAACCCCCCCATCCCCCTCGGTTTGCCTATGAAGGGGGAGGAACAATCACAGCAGATTGTGGCACGCGATTGGCCGGGAATCTTGCTCACCCCCCTTGCTTCTGTCATTTAAAGTTGGTAAACAAAATTGATTTCTGGTTCCTTATTGCAGAAATGACAGCTCCAGGAAATAAACGACGGCATGTTGGAGCCTCCGGGGGTCCAGTTAGGGGAAGGGGCACCTTAGTACATTTTGTTTACATCATTGTTAGTGTAGCTTTAAATACTTTTAGATTTTAAATCCATTGTTTTCTGTGTCTTGTGTCTGTTGTGTCTTTTGGAAAAACAAATAAATGCCCACAAGTATTAAACCAGGGACAGCAATGCTATGATTCTGTATGTGTTTTAAATAATTCAATGCTTTTAAATGACACGTAAAATGGGTTATGGGATGTTTTGGAAAGCACTGCAAGTGAATTGCGCTTTGATCGTCAACATCTGTTGGTCTCATTATCATAGTTGGCATCTTTCTAAACAACCTGACCATGGGATGATTTTTTAAAATGAATCATTTAATAGCAAAGTTATATCGATTTTAGGGGAAAGATTAATATTTTCTAGAACCTGTGATTCTAAAATCAGAATTTATTGTAAATGTAAATTAAACCTATATTAATATCACATGTAAATTTAAGTAAAGCCACGGTTTGAAATTAATATATATCTGAGGCTGTGTTTTACTTAACTAAATATGATTCCACCATTGTATATTTTCTACCTTCTTCAGCAGTTTGGAGGGAGGTGCTTCTCAGACTGAGCAGGCAGAGTGTGAGTGACAGCTTTACAGACTTGACAGACTTTCTGTGCAGAAATGTAGTATGTGGATTGATACACAGGGGCAGGTCAGAAACTCAGATGACGACAATCTCAGACTCCGGACACCCAAATTGTAATAAGGATAAGTGCATTGTTGCTATGACTATTTTACCTTATTGCACATGGGCAGCTCAATTCCTCATGGGTTTGTGGAGCAAGACATCAGCCTTTACGGAAACCAGAAGTGTGCAACGGCTAATGGGAGGAGGCGGATGGGGTGAGGGTGTTTCTTCCTAAACAGGTGCTCCTAGTTTTGTGAAGCAGTGCAAACTAAATTTAACTGAAATCTGCAATGTCAGGGTCAAAACCTGACAGTAAATATATCATGTCTCCCAACTGTCAGAGGGACAGTCCCAAATTTAGGTCTCTGGGGGAAGGGAGATAGATAACGGGCAGCCTAGCGCTTTATAGCACTAGGAAGCCCTCTGAGGGCGTGGCCAATCCTCCATTGCCCCCCATTGAGACCTGGCCACACCCCCTGTTCTGCTGCCAGGAACTTGCATGTTGGGAGGCATGAATATTAGAGATGTTCACTGACCCCTGTGTTCTGGTTTTGGTTTTGGATCTGGATTAACTTCGTGTTTTGGTTCCTGATTTTTACTAAAATCCCAATTTTTTTTTGCTAAAATCACATATTTTTGCTTTCCCCCCCCCCCCCTACATTATTATTAACCTCAATAACACTAAATTCAAGTCATTTGCAGTCAATTATGACCACCTCACAGGTCACAATATTATTTTCATACACTTTCATACACTTTTAAACAAATACTGCAGCGACCTGGCTGGATGGTAAGCGACAGAGCAATGACACAAACACACGGCAGTTCCTAGCACATCTAGGACACATTGGCACACAGCAGTGGCAGAAAAGAAAAGTGGTTCAAGATGGAATTGTCCTTGGATCATGAAATCAGTTATGGTTCATTTAATCGCTCCACCCATTCCTTGGATAACTGGGGTAATTCTACAGCTAATACATGGCAACGAGCGCTGACCCCCCCGAATGCGTGCTTTTATCAGACCCAGACCAATCCTTGGTGCCAGACAATGCACTAAAAAGATCCATTGTAATTCACAGCAAACAGTTCATCACTGATCGTCGAATTGGTCCCAATTCCCAAAAAATTATAATAAATTTGGGTACCTTTGACGTGAAGTGCAGATTACAAATACTTGATGAAACAGCAGCAAAGTGGGAGGTAATACATATACACATCTATTTAGACATCCATGCTTACATTACTTCTGCAAGCAACGTTGTTTTTTGTTAATAAAACTGTTGTCTTTATACCGTTCAAAAAAATTAAAATTAATCCTCCACCATTCTTTGGATGTAGATTGTTACAGGTCTTTTTATCTTGACCAAGGTTAAAGGTGTTTTTTTTTAATTTTTGTTTCCCTGACTTAAAAACACTATGCACTTTAACATAGGCTTTAGCAGATGACGTAGAGGGATTACTATCATCATGACTGGTGCCAGCAGCTGCTTGGTGCTCCTAGTCTTCTGTGTACTGCTGGGAATCCATTTTGATAACACCATACACTTTGACTGCAAATTCAGAAGAAAAGCCTGCCAGGCCTAGTATTTGTAGTTCAGCAATGACACTTCGCAATGGAGCTCTCCTTTTTGTGTGTTACCTATATACCACCGTACAATTTGACTGCAGATTTAGAAAACCAAGCCTGCCAGACCTATTATTTGTATTTCAGCAATGACAATTAGCAATGGAGCTCTCCTCTTTGTATGTTACCTATATAACACAGTACAATGTGACTGCAGATTTAGAAGATCAAGCCTGCCATTCCTATTATTTGTATCTCAGCAATGACAATTAGCAAGGGAGCTCTCCTGAATGTCACTGGAGACTTTGAAGAACACTGCCACCCATCCTCTTTCTTTTCTACCTATGATGCTGCCCAACTGCACTAGAGACTGCCAAGAACTGTGCAACCCCTTCTGTGTACCTCTGTTAAATGGCGCTAGATCGCCGTGGAGGACGGTACTTATAGAATCCAAAGCTCGCGAGATCCGATGACGTATCAACGTTTTGCCTCGTTTTCAATTCCGAGGGCGCGCGAAAGTACCGAGCTGGCTCGGTACTCGGATCTCCTAAGTTCAGGTGTGTTCGGTTCTTGGGGAACCGAGCCTGAGCTTCTCTAATAAATATATGATAATTATAGAAGGGCAAATTTGATATTTCTCTTACCATCGGATGCCTTTGGAGCAGGCCTGCCTACTTTCAGTACAGTTACTGAAGGCTTAAAAGAAGTTATATTTTCGTAGAAGTAGTTAGTAAGAAAATAGTGAGGCTAAGCAAGAATCAGATTTCCCCCTGAAACTACATACATAGCTATGATTTTCAGCTTGTGTAGGATTATAAACCCTGTATACATTCTAATTTTCCTCTTTCCTTTTAATTGCTGGTTCTACTTTCATTTCTGGACAAATTTGAAAACAGCATGTGATACAATATGTCCGTAAATAATTGTAGCCATCATTATTATTCACATTTATTTTATTTCTGGTGCCTTGGATGGGAAGGGGGGGATTAGATAGTAATTTTTGGATAACAACTAGTGGGTGGCCAGCTGCCCATATATGACAGAATTGATAATAAAGGTCATCAGTTATTGTAATTGTTACTTTTAGATGATGTTAGACAGTAACAACGTAGTAAATAACACAACATTATACTGCATCAGATTATTTTTTTTTCAAAAAAAAAAAGAGAGCAGCCTTCTTGGTTTTGTGTATTTCGCCCCAGTTGTCATGACGGCATGAAATCAATTTGGAGAGAAATGTATACAATGTGTACATCTCGTGTGAAGGTCTGGTTCAAGTCTGAGCTTTTGCGGTGGTGAAAGTTTCGGGGCATTTTTGACATGTATCTAAAAAATGTTCTGGCATGTACTTTCATCTCGATCACAGCCGTGTCCTCCAGCAAATCACAAGGTTATCTCTGTCTTCAAGGTCAGCATCACAAGACATCCTGTGCTGGCTGTAATAAGCTAATCAGACATTACTCACAGACACACACCCCATTAGTTAAACTTAAATTACATTGACCTAACATAATTTCATTGTCAGTCATTGGATTACCTACATTTTAGAGATCCCACGAAATGCAGAATGTAGAACGCCGGCAAACTATCCAGTGATACAAATGTATCTTAATGGTTATCTGTGGTGTTTTCTTCATTCTGATCTGATAGAAGATCTGATGTCAGCGTTTTGGCTTTTTAAACATCTAAATGATAACGTTGTAACGACAAGTTACAGTTGGTATTTTTTTTTTTCTTTCAAGATTTGTTTTTGTCGTGTGCAAACTTTCCTATGATATAATTGTAAAGCTCTACTTGTTGGTGCAGTGTATCCTCATAAAAATAGCAACGAAACTGCCCTGAAATTCTGGAATCGTGGTATTTGTTACTAGCACAGAGCAGTTTATGGGGGAAAGAGTAGGACAGAAGGCTCATTGATAAGTGCTGGATGCCACTCGTTTTGTTGTTTGTGTTAAATAATATACCTCAATAATAAGATTATTTACAAATACTTGCATTCATTTTCCTACTGCTTTATGGTTCAAAACATTTGAATCTCCTCTGTAGGACTGAAAGCTTTTCGACACCTATGCTCTTTTTTTTGTTTTTGTTTTGCACATTTCAATCATTACTAAGCGTGTGAAAAGCGCACTAGAAATAGGTCACATAGGAGTCACTGGTGCCGTTCCCACCTCTGCGTTCTAAAATGTTAGTGCAGTGCTTAACACTGTAGAACGCGGTACTGCCTATTTGCCATGCGTTAAATGCACGCTACCAGCACGGTAGTTTAAAACACGAGAAAAGCGCATGGAAAACATGGTAAAAATACATCACTGCAACGTGTCTAAGTTGCTTGTTAGTTTTCAATTCACTTTTACCCCGTGGGGGCTGATTCAATTCGATTTTCTGTCCCTTCGCATCAGTGGCAGATTCCCCCCTCCCCCCAACAGCACTTCACATACCTTTAAATTGCGGCCGAGAGAGGCCATCAAAGTGAAGGAGTGGATAGGGTCAACTAGGGTCAACCAATCAGAGTGTAGGAGGGGCGTGGTTATGCTAAATCCTCCCACACCCCAAGAAAAAGTCTAGGTCCGCCCCCTCGTATTTTTACCAGCGGAAGGCAGCAGGGCACTTGATATCAATAATATGCAAATTGTCTTATTACTAGTAATATACATATTATTTTTTATTGTACGGAGGTCCCTTTGAACCTTTTTGTGGCAGATGTTATAGTCTCACCGGAAATAGAACCTCCCAACATGACTCCGTCCACCCGAACGTCTCACTTCACACTGTTTTTTAAATCCTATATGAATGAATTAGATGAAAGCTTTGTATATTGTCCTCCCTTCCCACCACCTACCATAGTCTTATTGTGTTATCGTCAGGGAATTTCGAATGCCCAGCGTGAATAGCTATACCTACCGCAGTCTAATTAACTAAACAATGAGGGTAGCAGGGTGCACCCAATATAGTGAGTATGTAATATATCTGTATAAATCGGATATATGGGCACATTCTGGGGTACGCTATTAAAAACTATCAAAAAGAACGATTGTGCGCAGCAATTCAAGCCACAAATACACAGTAGTGAGACAGGGAACCAATGTTTACGCTGCCTGCAGTGCGTAGACATGAACAGCAGATATATGCAGCGTTTAAAGGGCGCCAAGTGTGTAACTACCTTTACTTTGCTTAGTGTAAGTGGTGACCTAAGGACTGTCTATCTCTTTTTCCGCATGGTTTGGAGAACTCCTTATGGAGAATAATCTGTTCAGTGAAACCATCTGAATTTTATGCTGCTTCTTCTCTGTATTCAAAATATTCTTTAAAGCCCTTATTCACATTTACATACTAAAATAATATTTTTTTCTTTTCTCACGTGACTTGTAATATATTAACTCAGCGGAGACTAGATCACATCACAAGCCGCTCTCCGTATCCGGTGTAGAACTCTAGAACAAGTTCCAGAAATAAAAGTTATGTGTGTTCTGGAATTGCTAAACATTTTAGGAAAATGGCAGAGTCGCGCGTTTCCTTTAGCCCCGATCTTTAAAAGTCTTTTTTCACCCAGACTCCGACCATCTGTCCTCGATGACCTAACCCCAGACAGGAAGCCGAAAGTGACTTAAACGGTGTTAATTTAGATTGATGCGTCATCCCTTTTGGAACAGGTGTGTCCAGCATGCTCGCACATATCAACTTACAGCGTTCCAGGTACACGGCTCCAACACAAGAACAGCTAATGTGTCCTTTCATCACCACATACTAAACATGTTCTACACATCTATTAGTTTGCTTCATGATTTGACCTCGTTGCAAAGAGCTTCAGCTATGAGTATACAGTACAGAATAAACGTTCATGCGAGGGTAAGGTCCTGATGGTGTATACGTGTTAAAGTAGATAATTACCTAATATCCTCGAGCTTACAGTCTGGTAATTTTATTTTCAACACAAGAAGTTGCCCAGCACCTGTTTGATCATTCGCTAATGACGGCCAGACAGATTTGAACTGCAATTATTTATGTTTGTGACGCAAAGTGTACTTCTATATGAAGTTTTTCCCTCCTGCCACACTTACGTTACATTGAATAAAAAATTAATTTTTACGTAAATTGTAAAAAGCACAAAAAAGTACCAAGTGTTTCGTTTTTGTTTTTTATGATGTGTTCCGTTGTGCAAGTAAAAAAAAGATTTTAAAAAACATGAAAGCATTAAGAGAGCTGTGTATTTTACATTGACTCTGCTTATTTTGAATAAAGAAACAGTAGAACAGTCTTATTATTATTATTTATTGTTATCCACTGTAAATCAGAGCATTATTCAGTGCATCAGTTCCTGCCCCACTGAAGCTTGCAATCTAATTTTCCCTATGCAAACTGACAACAGAGCCAATGGATCCCTTGTGTATCAAACTCCCATTGTCCTATAGATTGTAAGCTTGCGAGCAGGGTCCTCTTATCTCTCTGTCTGTATGTATTACCCAGTATTGTATTATTAATGTTTGTTCCCAATCGATGATGATGATAAATGTAGTCAGGAGCCAACAAACCTAACACTCATCGTCATTATTTATTTATATAGCGCCAGCAGATTTCGTAGCGCTTTACAATTGGGAACAAACATTAATAAAACAATACTGGGTAATACATACAGACAGAGAGATAAGAGGACCCTGCTCGCAAGCTTACAATCTATGGGACAATGGTAGTTTGAGACATAAGGGATCCATTGGCACTGTTGTCAGTTTGCATAGGGAAAATTAGATTGCAAGCTTCACTGCAATATTCACTACATGGCCAAAAGTCTGTGGAGTTTCCTTCTGATTAGTATAGTTGGCCGTTTCAGCCGCAGCCATTGATAACAGGTACATAAAATCAAGCATACAGCCAGCAATCTCCATAGTAACACATTAGCAGTAGAATGGCTCATATTGAAGAGCCCGGTGACTTTTAATGTGGCACTGTTGTAGGATGCCACCTTTCCACCAAGAGCGTTAGGCCACACAAGCTCACAGAACAGGATTGTGCTGAAGCGCGTTAGAATTCTCTGTCCTCTTTTGCAGCACTCAGTGCTGAGTTCCAAACTTCCTCTGGAAAAAACATCAGCACAAGAACTGTTCGTTGGGATTCGGTTTCCATGGCTGGAGTGACGAATCATGGTTCACCACGAGTCAGGATGTGGCGAGTGCTTTCTACCCGAATGGGTACTGCCATCTGTAAAGTTTGGGAATAACGGTCTGGGACTGTTTTCCATGGTTTGGCCTGGAGAGAAGGGAAATCTTAATGCTACAGCATACAATGATTTTTTTAGTGAATTAAATGCTTCTAACTTTGTGGCAACAGTTTGGGGAAGACCCTTTTCTGTTTCATCATATCCTCGTGTACAAAGCGAGAACCATCAGAAAATGCTTTCCCAATTTTGGTGGGAAGAACTTGACTGTCCCGCACAGCCTTGATCTCAACCCCATCGAACACCTTTGGAAGGATTTGGGATGATGACTGCGAGCCACTTTTCCAGGTGGCAGAGGACAAATTTGGTGAAATGTGGATGTCTGTCAGTAGAACACAATCGCTCACCAATTATCTCCGTGATGGGCAACAGACCCTTCCCGTGCGGATCCCCGGCTCCTTGTTAATTTCTCGTCAGAGCTCTTGTCTAAAATTCCTGCTGATAAGTTAGTACAGATAGGTGTCTCGTTCTTTGACTAAATGTCTTGTTTAACTTATTACTGAGGTTAAGGGTGATGTGCGGCCCTTTTGAAGTTTAGAGGGCCACCCATGTGGCCCCTAAGGTGTATCGGGCTGCCCATCACGGATTTATCTATTCACCAGTGTTCTAAACACAAGAACCTTCTGTTAGAACAGGTGGCAGAAGGACTCATTGGAATCCTTAAGGTGATTGGATCAATGGATGATGTGCAGCAGGCTAAGACAACTTGTGTCCCGTTGGCAGTTGTGGAACTATAAGTCCCAGTATGCCTTGCCAGCTTCTGCACATATTTTAACACGTGGCTCTATTCAGGGGTCACAAGCAAACAATTCAATTGAAAGAAATAAAAGTTATGATATCGGTATCTTGTGGCATATTATTAGTATTATCCTTTATTTATAAGGCTCCAGAAAACTTCCGCAGCGCCGTACATACAACAAACAATAGACCATACAGGATAAAAAATGGTAGAGAACAATTAAACGACCTTTACCAAGACTCCAGAAACTCCAGAAAAATCCATAATGAAAGTTTGATGACATTGTGAAATAAATATATATAATTACCCATAATGTAATTACAAAGTCATGTAACATCTTCTAAATTCAATTTTTGTTTAGCTTTAGTTTGAGAAGCATTTCAGTGTAAAGCTATGTCTTTTTTTTTTTTTTTTAAATCATGCTGCCCCCTCCCCCCCCCCCTCCCCCCTTCCCACCACCTCCCAGGAGCAGTGTCTTAGAAGCCAAGGGCACACGCAGGCTATACATGGCAGCGTAGCTTCAAGTTTATGCTCCTAATAGCTCTGATAACTTATCTTGTACAAATAAAAATAGTGTGTAACATTGTATACTGCCCCCCAGGTGACTTCATATGGATAAAAGATATTATTTGTAACAAACCCCGGCCCTTAAAATAACCCTGGGGGGGGGAAGTGTTCAGCTGCATTTACTCCCTGAAGTCTGAAAAGTTTATTTTAAAGACAAACTGCAAGCATGTTACACCACAGAGGCGGGGGGATGTTCAGAAGAATACTGCTGAAAGAGATGGTGGTTAAATGGATTGATTAAACTAAAAGGCAATGTGTAGATTCAGAACTGCTATTATACTATATATGATATATATTGTGTGTGTGTATATATATATATATATATATATATATATATATATATATATATATATGTATGTATATATTTATCTTTGTATTTATGATTTCTTATAGATATGGATAGAATCACAATGTATTTGTTCTGGAATTCTTACCACTGGTCTGCACGAAATGCTTTGTAATGACAAAGCAACAATAAAGTTTTTTTTCTCAATTAGATACAAATAAAAAAGACAATAATTAAATATAGAGGAATATATCTCTTTTGCTAAGATAGATCTATATAATCCTTGGTGCAGTCATCTGTCTTCAGAGATCACATAATAGATTGGAGTCCGCCTGTGTACAATTAAAGTGATTCAATAGACTTACAAATAAATACATCGGTTTGTGGGAGGTCCCACAGTTGGTTAGTGCGTTTCCTAAAGAGGTTCATTATGAAGATCAAAGAACATTCAAAGGAAAGCTAAGTTATAGAAAAGCAAGAGGCAGGGAGACGACACGAGGAGACTTCAAAGATTTTTTGTATATCCATCAATGCACTCTCAAGCCTAGAAAGGATTGGAGAGAATATGGTACAACTGTGAATGTGTCTAGAACAGGCTAACCTCCAAAACTGAGCTTTTGTGCAAGAAGGACGCTTGTTGGGAGGCCGCCAATCTGTTTATGGCAACTCTGGCAGAGTTACAGTGGCAAAGATGGGAGAAACTGCCCATGGGACAACAATAAGGTTGGGGCACTTCCGATATCTGCTCTTCATAGGAGTTTGGCAAAATGAAAACTGATGAATAAAACTTACGTGACATCTCACCTAGAGTTTTCTAGAAAGCAGGTGGGGGATCCTTTTACAAGAGGAGGAATGATCTTGGCGCTTTCTATATTAACATAATGTTGGCACTGGGTGAAAACGCTATGCTTTAAACATACTACATTATGTATATCCCCTTTTTTTGAGGACATTTATACATCGTGAATTTGCTATCTGGAGAATTACTCACCTTATCATTCATTCAAGGAAAAGAAAGAACATCCTACAAGTGACTTTTGTGCTATTTGTGATGGACTTTTGGGGGGGTATTCAATTGTTAGCGAGATCCCCGGAAAACGAGCGCTCTAAAAATATTAGCGTTAATACGGTAATTACTCGCTGAATTTCATCTCGCAGCTGAAATTCAGCGAGTAAACTACCGTATTAACGGTATTTACGCGCATATTACCGTATTAACGCTAATATATTTTTAGCGCTCGTTTTTCCGGGGATCTCGCTAACAATTGAATACCCCCCTTGAAGTTTTATTTATTTATTTTATTCATTTTATATGTGCTATTGATGAGTGCTTTTGTGTTTGTTACTGAGGAAGATTCTATGGTCCGATGAGATCGAACTTTTTGGTCTCAGAGGAGGAAGATTCTATGGTCCAATGAGACCAAGTTTGAACTTTTTGACCTCTGAGGCGAAAGTATGACATGATGAGACCTGGATTGAACTCTTTGGTCTTAAAGGAGGAAGGTTCTATGGCTTGATGAGATCTAGATTTAGCTTGGCCTCACGGCTAAGCGCTATCTTTGGCGCAAGCCTAGCACTGCGCTTCATCCTGAGAGCGCCATCTCTAGCTTGAAGCATGACAATGGGAACATAATGCTGTGGGGATGCTTTTCTGCTAAAACGACTGAAAAACTTGTCGAAATAGGGGTCAAAATAGATGGGGCAAGATATATACAAACCTTGTAGGAGAACCTGCTGCAATCTGCAAGAGACCTAGGACTGGGTAGTACATTTATATTCCAGTAGGACAATGACCCAAAGAGGAGCCACAGTAAACCACAGCTGTATTGCAAAGAAGAATAGGCAAGAAATGCAGTGTCCAGGAGTTAAATGTATGAACCTCCGGATTCTTCAACTCCGGCGAGTTCAGCGTCTTCAGCGCTTAAATTTAAAGCGGCGCTGCCTTGTAAAGGGAAACTTCCCGCTTTAAATTTAAGCGCTGAAGACGCTGAACTCGCCAGAGTTGAAGAATCCGGAGGTTCATACATTTACCCCCAGATGTGCAAAGTTGGTAGAGACTTAAACAAACAGACACAGCCGTAATTGCAGCTAAAGCTGCGTTTACCACGTATTAAAACAAAGGGGTAGACTCCTATGTAATCAACTATTGCCTGTTTATATGTAATAAAAAGCTTTATTTTTTTTCATTGGACATCGCATAGTATGTTATGTGTTGTTGTTCATTGGTAAGAATTTTTGAATAAATCTGTTTTTTAAATTCCATGGTGCAAGAAAACTAAAAGGTGAAAAATGAAAACATTTATTTAAAAAAAAAGGTAATAATTATGGAAGTTTGGTTATTTGTCAGACACATAGACATAAGTGCGAAATGTCTCTTCCCACAGTTACTGTAATGCAAGTCTGAGGTCCGTTCTAAATGTGTTTTAGTGTATTTCATGCATGGTGCTCGAATTTATTAAATATTAAATTATTTGAAAAAACCCTAATTTACAGGAATTCCAGATAATAGATCCCATATTGTATACTTGTGTTAATGTGATATGCTCTAGTAAAAGGGATTTTTTTTTTCTTTACAGAGCGTGCATCTTGTAAATTTGTCACACATAACAGCCCACTTTATATATAAAGAAATGTAGGAAGTCAGCATAACTAATTGACTACCGGTGAGCCTCATGAAGACAGGAAGTCAACAGCAAATATCTATCAATGTGTCTTTTGTGTTTCTAGATACGTTTGTAAAAATAGCCTTTTGTAAAACGTAATTTTCTTACAGGATTAGAAATTCTGAAATAAACAGTTCTCTCGCTTAGTTTCAGAGATTAATGGGGCTGTTGTTTGTTGTTTTGTTTCCATTTTTTTCAGCTGGTCTACAGAAAGTGTCATGTGTACCCTCCTTGTTATTATAGATTTATAAAGTGCTGTACAGAGTAACAGTCCCACAATGCTTAAACAAGGGTGTCAGTTACCTATTGTCTCTCATTACCCGTCCCTCTAGTAATGAGCAACAAGTGGCCTGTGGACCCCCCCCTTCCCGATCTTATCAGAACAGGGGTAGCTGAATTACGCATCATGTGACCTCCTCTACAAAGTGCAGAGAGGTCACGTCATACGCAGACTCATATTTGTCATATCTGTAAATGACTGTCCAGTGCGCTACGGAATCTGTGGCGTCTTATAAATAAACGATGATGACGATGAGTTAGTTTCATTCCCAAAATGGCAGCTTCCGTCAAGCATTTGGGAATGTGAATATGCAGACGTTTTCTACACACTTGTCTCTTATACATTGAACCGATGTATGGCAACCTTACTGTAATGGTTGATAGGGTCTCATCCTTTCTTTACAACCCAAAACTTCGAAGTCTCTTATCACCTCCCTGTAGTGAGAACGATCTGGATTAAAGGTTTTTCAATTTGGTATTTGACCATTGGGTCTTGACTATCTTTTGTGAGCTGAACCAATGTTTTTTTTATAACGCATTAGTGACATCACTGAGGAACTTTAAGAATGCAGCCATTGTGATTGGGCAGCACGGTGGCTAAGTGGTTAGCACTTCTGCTTCACAGCACTGGGGTCATGAGTTCAATTCCCGACCATGGCCTTATCTGTGAGGAGTTTGTATGTTCTCCCTGTGTTTGCGTGGGTTTCCCCCGGGTGCTCCAGTTTCCTCCCACGCTCCAAAAACATAGTGGTAGGTTAATTGGCTGCTATCAAATTGACCCTACTCTGTGTCTGTCTGTGTCCGTGTGTGTTAGGGAATTTAGACTGTAAGCTCCAATGGGGCAGGGACTGATGTGAGTGAGTTCTCTGTACAGCGCTGCGGAATTAGTGCCGCTATATAAATAAATGGTAATTATAATTGTGATTCACTAGGAGTCTGTGGCATCTCTGTTTTGTCATGAATCCAAGAAGATAGTAGGATTCAGGGGTTAGATAGTGGACTGGTGGATATAAATGCAAACTAACTGCTAAAGGAGAGAATCCGAAAGAATGCCAAAAACAATCTTTATATGCGTTTAATGCTGGCTACATAATGGGATGTTGTATTGCACTAGGTATCGCATGTCTGCAGGTTTATCCATTTACCAATAATGATGTATAGTCCTGTGATAGATAATGTGATCTAGGCTCAATTTCACACTTGTATTTAAAATTCTAGAATAGTTGTGAATAGTATATTTTATGTATCCTACGAGATATGTGGGACATATTATCCCATGTTGAGATGTTTATTTTTCACTGTGCTCAACAGTGTTTTATGTACAAGGAACCATCGCCGCCCCTGCTAATACGCCCTATCTAATTCAATGTTTTATAGGAGGAAGATGTATTTTTTGCGGTTGTGTGTTTTAATAAAAAGTTTATTAATAAAGCCAATTTTATTTGCGCCATATAAACATTTTATTGAGGTTTATTTGAAATATATTAGTGCTGTCTCTTGTGTTTGTTGTGGGTCTATTTTCATGAATGCTGGCTCCACTCATGTAGGCTCTTACCACTGTGAGTAGATGACCAATGTATTTTAAATGGGGTTTTAAATATTTAAATGTTGCACTGCTAGTGGGGGAGAGGGGGGGGGGGTGCAAATTCAAAATGTGTGGGCTGGTTTAGAGTTCAGATGGGGGCGCTTCCTATCTCAACTCTAAATCATACTTGCCAATTTTTTATATGGGGCCCATCATGTGCTATTGTTGGTTTAGAATCTTAGTGGAATTTTTTGCTACTTTCTTTGCAGCCATGTTTAGTGGGGCCCAGGTGTATCCCTGGACAGGTGATATTGATGTATAGTTACTATCAGTGGGTTATTCTGAATGAACTCCTGTGTTCTACTTTTAGAAAATAGTTTACATAACAGCTGAATTCTGGGCTTGTCTTGTTACAGTAAATGAAGGCTATTTAAAGCATAGCATGCCTGGGCGTGTAATCTGCTAATATCGCCATGTGCTGTGTATTTGTTATATGTTCAGTGCTTGCTGTTTTCTTGTACTATGAGATGTTACTGACTTATTTAGCGCCATTTAGCACAATCTTCCCGTCACAGAGGAATAAGACCTTGTATCAGTGTCAGAAAGCATGACAAAAAGGCTGGGGGGCAGCGCAGTGTCCTCTTTGGAGGGGCAAGTTCATTGAGTAATTGCACCTAGATTTCTATAATTTTAGACATAGATTTATGGAGCAAGATGGTGTTTGCAGAAAAGCAGAGGTTTGCAGCTAGATGGGGCGGACTTGTGCGGAGTGAGGACGTTAATTGTAGGTGCTCTGGTGTGCCTGGTATTGTTGATCAGTGTGAGAATGAGATTTTAAGTGGCAAGAGAATATCGAAATGAGATAGAGAGAGAGAGAGGTGCTTTTTTTTGCAGAGGGGCCCACTGACATTCACACTACGCAAAACAACTTGATTTTTGCACCAGCTCGGAGTTGACAGAGGTCACGCTGCATCCTGCATTTTTAATGGGTTGCATCTAGTGCAAGCTTCAAAATACGCACCAGTGCCACAAGTTCTATGGTCCTGATATCCCTGTGCTCGCATGATAAGTTTAAGCCATAAATAAGGCTAAACTAGTTTGTATTGTATTAGAAAAACTGGACTGTTTCATCTAATGAGAGTGGTTATACTACAGTGAGAGGAGCTTGGAAGTTTGATTTGACGTTGACACTTTTGCACTTTGCACCTCTTCAGATTTTCTCTCCTTCCTGCGAACCTAGACCAGCTACTAGCTTGCAGAGAAGAGTGTAGAGTAGGCGAGCGTCTTCCTGTGCCGTTAAGGAACACCGGTGCCAGACTAAAAGGGACGCAGTTCATAAATAAGGTCGACTTTGTCCATACAATGTCGTAAATGTACCCAGAAATTTTTTGCTGGGAATTACTACATCAAAAGTTATTTTGTGTTTTGAATATTCTGTTTGTTGTTAGCTTAACCTTAAGTGTCTGTTATATAGACTTGGCTAAAAAACACGGACGGAAGCTAGAAAGATAAAGCATTGTGTTTAGTAACAAACTGGGCGTAGAGGCCATTAAATGAAAACAGGGTTAATTCGCGACTGTGCAGAGGTGCTATCCTGCTGTGCAAATGCTGCCGTCACGCGCTTACTTCTGTGGGATTGCAAAGGTTTCACTGACTGTAAGAGTTGGGCAGATAGCGGGCGTTCCTTGCATTGTCGCCAGAATTCCAGCATAGTCTTGTCCTTTACTTTAATGCTGCAACATTTGCACTCTCCAGGAAAAAATGAAAATGTTCAAATAAATGAGGTATGAGGTCTTAACTTCGAGGCCAGTTGGACTCTGCTGTGGCTTTCCTACTGTTTACACCACGCGCATTTTCTAAACTATCCGCCATGGCGCAAATGTAGGCGCATCAGGGTGTGAGCGCGTACCTTGAAATGCACTATGCAGACAAGTCGTCGAACATAAAAAAAGCTTGTGGACCTGTAAATGACCCGTACAGTCCGCTGAGCACGGAAACTGGAAATGCTATTTCCCGTATTCATATTTAATCACTGCCCAGCAACCATGGCATGGAGAATCAATCGTCCAAATGCAATGAAGGGCCCTACATTTATAGAAGAAGGAAAAGCAGAGACACTAAAGCAGTGCAGTATTTCCGGGGAACAATTCCCCTTCAAAACATTGTTTTATTTAAGTGTCTAAAGCTAGGTACACGCTACAGAATTTCCACCAACTTTTTATGCCGATCGTTTTTACATGCGATTGATGGTCCGATCGCTCGGTCCATGGACTGCACACACACTAGCCTTGTTTAGGACGATAAAGGGAAGAGCGGACGTCCCTTTAGCGACTTTTTACAGCCATGTTGTCGTGAGCAATGATTGCAATTTCGTACTCACTGTTGTGGATCGGTCGGAAGTTTATACACACTACACAACGGAAACGAGATTGGAACGAAAATATTTAGCGGTATGACCAACCAAATGAGGCGACAATCGTCCATTTGGGCAGACGTTCGACCATCGTGTCACAACACACACTGACCTGACTTTTAAACGAGCGGTCGTATGTCGGCTGATTGAGCCGATTATTGGCCGAAAACCGTGTAGTGTGTACCCAGCTTAAGCCATTTCTTAATACACGTCTGGAATCGCCCTTTATTATATATAAAGTGCCACCCTCCCATATATATACTCTCCCTCTATGGTGCCAGCAGTATATTCTGCATATCCTCTTTCACCACGCGCAGTGACTAGACTACAATATAGATACATGGCAGTAATTGGCGCTAGTCAGTAGGAAACTGTGTCTGCATTTTTTTCAGGGCATACAAGACTATAAATAGGGCAATATTTTAAATTCCTTAAATAAGATGGTGAAATGCATTACCATATCTTGGGCTCAGTGGTCACAGTTATTTCCTGTTATATTGGGTGTCTGAGAACGGCCTATAGAATCCTGGAAAACCATTTCTCTTAATCTCGGTCCACACCGTGTAGTCAAGAAAAAAACAATTCGGATTCAAAACCGATCGTTAAAAATTGCTCGTTCTCCCTTCCAATGTCCGTCAATCTCTCGGTTTGTCTGCCCGTGTATGTCGAAAATTGGGTGAGTAGCCAATAATCAGTGGTTATGTAAATGTTTGCCAGACACCAATCTTTTTAGGTATAGACACACAACCAATAACACCTGTGTGTGTGCCCAGACCGCACTAACTAGAACAACAGTGGTATCTAATTATTTTGTTCAGGCATTAAAATTCTGAGGAGCCCTGACTGTAAGGGGGGAATTCAATTCCCCCCGAATTTGCGCGGTGTCAAAACTGTTACCGTTATTACGGTAGTTTGAAACCGGCATTCTGCTCGCAGCTCAGGGAAGCCGGCGTTGAAACTACCGGAATAACGGTAAAAATACGCGTTACTTTTACCCGTAACGCGGCCAATTGAATTCCCCCATAATATAGCACTTAGGTTACATAGTTTATTATTTGTAAACAGACATAAAAAATAATAATGGTTCAAACCTTGTTATCCCTTCTGTATTTAAGATCAAATAATACATTTTCTATCCTGACAGTTTGATTACTTTGATAGGGAATATTTTAAGACCTGAATGAAAGGACATTTTTTTTTTTTCCCAGTGACACGAAACTGAGACGTGTCGGATACGGGTGCCATCTGTCTGGCTGAAATTAGCATGAAATTAATGGAATTAGTTGTAGGTTAGATTAAAGGGCAGAGGTGGGGTTGGTTGTATAAAGCTTTTTATTATCTCCACTATCTACAGATCATAAGCAATTATTATTACGCAACCTAGGCTTATATTCTGTCACAATTTTATTCCCACATTCATTCAAGTAAATGTGTAAAACGCACCCCGAAAAGGAAGGGATATTATATCCAATCTAGCAGGTTGGAATTTGTATTATTTTGAATGTGAAATCGAGGGCTTAATATTTTAATTATGTATCACCTTTATGGCAGAAGCTCGGATAATTTTAGTTTGCAGATAGTGTGGTGTCGATCTCTTGCCAATGTGAAAATTGAAGGTACGACGGCATATGGGCTCCTAGTCCCAGGGAGCGTAGGGTCCAAACGCTGAAAGTCAGGAGTCTGTTAATGAATCACTTAGTTCTGTCAAGGTGTGATGTTGTTAGTGTTATGGTAGTGGAGAGGTATTGAACTCTGACAAATAAGGTGCAAAGATCAACGTGTCGGGAAGAGGTGATGAGGTGAAAATGACACACTACTAGTGAGTTGTTACAACACAGAAGGATGTGTGCGTATCACTTTGTGTTCCTGCTCGCTAATGGAGGGTTAAAGGAAAAAGAAACCCATCTGCTTGCTTGATATTCTAAATTAAAAACAATAGGTTAGTTAATGTGGGCTTGTTACCTACGCTCCCTGCAGGCAGACGCTCTTGTGGGATGAACCAATGTTTCTAAGAAGGCAGGGGGTCAATTCTCCAGGAACTAGTGATATCACTGAGGCACCTTATGCTGCATTGCTAGGCTGAATATTGATTTCACCCCACACAGTGGCTGACTCCAATGTCTATAGCTGACAGGTACCAGTCTGCCTGCAGAAATGTCATGTGACCCTTAGCAACCTATCGGATCGTTTTATTCCGCAGGAGTGTAACCACTGTGGCGTTAGCAGTTGGTGCTGCCTCACCTGAGGCTTGCTCTGCACCAGGGACTACACAATAAGGTGATGGATTTTGCAGTGGGAGCACCACAGGTTTCGCCTGTCAGGGTTGGCCCGCTAGGCAGCTGCTGTGACGAGAGAGGGGTACAAAGGTATCAATTAATAAAGGTTTAAGACCATTTGGGACCACTTCTCACCTGGAAGGTGCTGTGGCACTTTCACGTGTTTTTAAATATCTCACCTGGTCTATTATTGTATTTAGTAATGTAATGGGAATAAGATGTTCCTAAGAGAGCTAAATCTATGCTAGGGGTGCCTTCAGGAGCAGGGGGTAAGCAGGGCATCTGCTTCCCAGGCCGGTCCCTTAGTGGTCCACCTTGGGCTGGGTCACTGAGCTACCTGCATTTCTTTCTCTTTAAGCTGTTGCTAATATCCTGCTTAGCTGAGTCTCATCCCCCCGGGCTATAATTTGCCAGCCAGCCACTGGGGGCCTTCCTGGCTGAACAAAACCCTTATTCACGACCAGAGGCCCCTTATACTCTCAGGTGGTGACCATACATTTTAGTGCTCTTCCTTCTCACTGGATGCTGCTGGCGAGTTCATTTTTGTGCTCGGCCAAGATGCGCTATGGGGTTAATCCCAGGATGGGACCAAGTTTTCTTTATTATAATTGACCTTCGGGCCTGATGCCAGGTTGGCTGCAGAATGGGCGTAATTTACGTTTTAAAAAAAGCTGTACGTAAAAATTGTGTATTTGTGCCTGTATGCTGAGCCGTACGCATCTTAAGATCAGCGCTGTTCTGCATCAGTAGCACATACCAGTGGCGGATCTATGGGGGGGCAGGGGTGATCGGGGCAGTTAGTCTCCCCTAGCAGCACACTACATATTACTCCCTTACCTGGTCGCTCTGGTTATGTTTTATACACAATCAGACCAGCCGGGTATCATCCTCCGCCTGTTTCTCAACCGCCAGGTCCAATCAAAGTAAAGAACGGGGCAGACCCACCAATCAGAAGGGAGGAAGTGCGGGGATATGCTAAATTGCCCACGATACACAAGGTCAGGGCGGGCAGCACTGTTTTAATGTCGGAAAACAAGCTGTAGGAGAGGGTCACAGGGATGGTCGGAAGACAAGCCAGGTCAGAACTGGGAGATCAAAGCAACAGAAGTGCTAAGGCAGGACGCTGTGCGCTGAGTGACCCTGATGACAAGACAATGGCTTGGGTACACGTCAATGCAAAATCACGCTACTTGCGCCCTGAGGAGAGCCGCTATAGGTCCTGACGCTGAGCACCGCAGGATGTGACGCAGAAGTTTGCGTTCATTTTGAAAGTGCATAAGAAAACGACGGCTCTAGAACCTGATTGGTTGCTGCATGTACAACACACGTGTGTTCATAACACCATCTTTTTACATAGACCCCAATGTGGTCTGGAACTGATTGCATTGGGATTAATCACAATCCGTATCGGCTTACGTCTATGTTGTAGATATGGGAGGGACCACGAAAAATATGATTAATTGATGGGGAACAATGGAGGACTGGGAGGCAGTTGGCAATCACTAGAGAAATGTAACCACAGTCCACTTTGGTGCTCCTTAATGACAAGAAAGGAATGCATATAATTGAACTTGAAATGGAGAAAATATTTTAGAATCTGACGAGGGAGACGCAATTACGGCTAGGTATAAATGCTGGTCGATGTCGGAGATAGTGATGAATAATTGGCGTGCGTGATTCTCTCATGAAAGGAGAGAAAGGCAAAGCAGATATTGCATCTGAAAACACTTTGCAGATGGCCGGCTGACATGTCTGCAGAAACACAGATTATCTTATACATTGTGAAATGTTTATCAAATTCCATCACTTGTGTCTACATCAGGGACGTAATAAGAAATGAAACAGGTCCCTATTGCTAAATAGTGATGGGGGCCCTCTGGCCCTCAAAGGTCCATCTGGTCATCAGAGATCATCTCCATCCAACTTTGCAATGTTCAGGTCCTGCTGCCGATCTGTATATAGTTCTTTTCTCCCCATTATTTGATATATCCTTTTACCACTATTATAACCCAATGTACAACTATATTGAGAGTAACCCTATGCGACACATTTTTGGTCTAAGCCAGAGCCATTTGTTCTGTTGGGCTCCATAACAGTATCATGGGCAGTTTTATGTCCTTGGTCCACATGTTAAGGGAGACATTAGTTATTATAGCAGGGCAGCATGGTGGCTCAGTGGTTAGCAATTCTGCCTCACAGCGCTGGGGTCATGAGTTTGATTCTCAGCCATGGCCTTATCTGTGTGGAGTTTGTATGTTCTCCCTGTGTTTGCACGGGTTTCCCCCGGGTGCTCCAGTTTCCTCCCACACTCCAAAAACATACTGGTAGGTTAATTGGCTGCTATCAAAATTGACTCTAGTCTGTGTGTGTTAGGGAATTTATTGATGATTATAGCACATTATGTGAGGCTCATTGTGCAAATGTAGAATGGAATATATGTAGGTGCTGCATTTTACAGACAAGTAGTAAGTATGTATTCAGCACGTTTGTGGTCTGTTTTAGGGTTAAACGTAAAATTGTGACTTTTACGTAGACGCTATAAAACACTTCCCTTCTGCTGCTGTATTTTGTGTCGCACGTATCTTCTTAAAAAGTCTCCGTCATCATCTTCAACTCGGACACTTGCACCAAGTCTATGAGATGTGCAGAGATTTGCCTCCTAAAATGCGTGTCTTAAAGATACAATGCAAGTATAAATCAGATGCATCTTTAAGGTGTGTGGTTTCCAGGCCTTTTCTATACTGAACTTACACGTGAATTCCCCCTACTCACCTGTTCAAGTGTAAGTAGGCACAAGTATAAGACATGCCCAGATGAGAATACGGGCCCGAGTATGCACAATGAGACAAATTTCTCATTTTCATTTGGCGCAAATGGATTTATGTCCACTTTGCATCAACCTGTGTTTCTCCAACTTTTTGGGGAACTACAAGTTGCAGCATGCCCTGGCAACTTTTTTGATCTACTTACAATTAAAACATTTAGGAGGAAAGATCGAGTAGCCCCACTTACACTGACATTTAGAACAAAATGAAGATCACATGAGTCAGCGGCTGGCAGGGAATTATGGGACTGATAGTTTCACATAACCTGGAGAGCCGCTAGTTACAGAAGCAGGGCATTATGGGACTGATAGTTTCTCAAAACCTGGAGAGCCGCTAGTTACAGAAGCAGGGAATTATGGGACTGATAGTTTCACATAACCAGGTTGAGCCGCTAGTTGCAGAAACGTATCCTAGCAACAGAACATAACATTCTGATTGTACCTTACTGCTTGCCCTGAAAAGGTATTACAGCTGGTAAAGTGTATCGTACACTAGAGGTTCTTCACCTGTGAGTCTGTGATATTTAGTTTTGGTTCTAGAGATCCTTTATTTTTATACCACCAAATAATTATATTTATTATTTAGCACAAATCCCCATCCTGTTAATATTTTTTTAAAACTATAATCAATTTGCAAACAATAGTTGGATTTCGACCAGGGAGCTCTTTGTGTGGAGTTGGTGGGGCAGCTGTTGGGGATCTCCTGTTGAACACGGGTGTAAGTACGCTCTGCATATACGACACCCACCATATGCAGACAGACGCAACAACCTGCAGGATACGCGCGGTGCTATATCAAGTCCCATCAGAGCGCACAGAGAAAAAAAAGTATTCAATTATTATCACCTGTCAATAATACTCATTAAGAAAAAAAAATATTTGGTCCTCCCCCACATGAAATACATGTATTTAATGTCTATTTTTACATAAAATGAACTTTTACAGTTGCTCCTCATTGCAAACGCATGTTGTGGCATGCACACACGTCCATCATCACTAGTAATCAGCACTTACACCAGACCTGTAGCTGGTGCAAATGATACGACTAAAGATCACGTACCTGAGAAATGCTCAAAGCTTGAATCAGCCGATTGTGTGTGCGCAAGGCCTTGGCAAACCCTTACTGGACATTGACTATGTGCATAGTGCCCCCCTCCCCTCTTCCGTTCTGCCCATGAGATTGTAGGCTGTCGGAAGTGCCATATACGCGTGAACATGAATTGCATGTAGTTGCGATCTTTGGCATAAGTCTTGTTTTCGCGCAGGCATAGAGTGAAAATACACAAAATGCGCCACGCTAATGGAATCAGGCTTTGAATGTTTCTCCGTGTCTATATGGGTTTCCTCCCACAGTTCAATAATATACTAGGTTAATGTTAGTTCGTGTGGTTCCGAATCTAGACTGTAAGATGCTTGATGTGAATGACTAAAACATTCTCTCTAAAGCACGGCATAATATATCATTATTATTAATTTATAAAGCGCCAACATTTTTCGCAGACACTGTACAGCGAGGACATCATAAAGCAAACAAATTAGGTTCAATGACATGAAACCGAGCTTAAAGATGGATATTGCCCAGATGAGCCCTAATAGGTGTGGGGAACAATTGATAGATAAGTTAGGGGAATAACAATTGTAGATGGGGAAAGCGTGTATGGCAGAGCCGTTATCAGCCACCAGTATTAAAGTAATATTTAATAGATACGTATGGGCGCTATATAAATAAAGAATAATACATTTTAAAAAAAGTATTTAAGAGGAAATAAGTTCTTAATTACAAACTGAGACATTGGTCACAAAGCTGGTTCTAAGATATTATTTGGGTTCCAAACAAATTAATGGCTAAGCACCTCTATCACACACACAGAGACACAGATAATCCTTACCTACAGTCTTCTCTTCTTCCAGCAGAACAGCCTAACTGTGCAACTTTACTTAGTGAGTTTATTTATGATAAATGGGCCTATTTCCTGTAGACGATAGCGCGGGGCCATGTGTCGAGGAGTCAGATAGTGCCGCGGGCTACATTGGCCCAGTGGCTCGTTCAAACCGCTGCGGCATCTCGTACTTGTGACAGAATAGCTGTAAGTAGCTATTTTATACAAGCTATCATAGATAGTGACATTTCTACATTATGAGCCCAAGGAGGAGAATTATTTTAAACTCTGCATATGCAGAAATATCTTAGTAATCATTTTATGCACGGGAAAAAAAAACCCATGGTTGAGGCTGTGTGGTAGGCTTAGTTAGACAAATTAATATGAACCTAGATTGCATGTCAAAATAATGACTTTTAAATACAAAAAGGCTATTCCTATTTGTTGCATTGTGTGAAATAGTTTAACTTTTTTCATCTTTGTATATTATTTTATGAACTGTCTCATTAATACTGTAATACATAAATTAGCTGTGCACGTAGGCGACCTTTCATGTTGCATTTTCAACGATTCCGTTTTCTTTGCACAAAAAGTTGAAACACTAACACTGAAACTGCATCTGATAAATGTTATGTTGCAGCCATGAAGCTTGCATGATACAATCAGGGCCGATGCAAGCCTTAGGGGTGCTGCCCCACCAATGGGACTTCTTCCCAAGGCAAGTTGGAGGCAGCGGTGGGATCCTTAGACTGTGAGAGTGGCGCTTGGCTGTGACATCATAACCCTGACACGGAGGAGCATCCGTACACATGTCAGTGGTCGGCGCTACGTATAGAGGCACTGCGCGGAGGAGACATTTTTCACTGTGTAATTCCAAAATGACCACGATCTTAACGATCTTATTGCAATTATATTGGATTATTATCAGGTATAGTGGAAATTGTGCATGAAGATGTCCACCCTCAGTGTGCAATCCTCTTCTCTCTGTCCTGACAGGCTGCAATGAAGCTGAAAGTGATTTGGCCGCACTAAACAAGAGATGAATAGCTGGATCTCATCTAATTTGTGACTATCTCCACTTCTAGCTAGACAAAAACGTGTCTAGCCAGAAGTGTCCTCCTTCATCTGAGAGTAGTAGAGATGAAGGATTATATCTTGGGGATATTTGCCCCTACAGAGCCTAGTTCTCAGGGTCAGTGCACTGTCAAACTGGTAGAAGATAGACGGGTAGCCAGGAAACGGATCAGTAAAGAACCTCCTCTGGGACACCGTAGTACCATTAGTTTGATGGCCAGGCCTGGACAATTAGAGCGAAGGATCTCAACTTCTGCTGTCAAATGGTATCCAGTGAGGGCAACCTCACCACGCTTTGTCTCGAGCCAGTCTGGTCTGGTACACCAAGAAGGACAATCTCAGCTGACAGGTCTGCCACGGCCTCCGTGAGTTCTGTCTAAACAAGGGTGAGCTCTTATTATAAAAGACTTACAAGCTTTCTGAACCAAAAGGGTTCCCACTGTTCCTGTACTTTTCAGGATAAGTCTTTGAACTTGATTGGTGCCTTGTGAAAAGTGGAGCGGAGTTGAATAATGGTTCGCCCAAGAGAGGCGGTTGTGGGGCGGACAAGGAAGTATTGCTGCCTTGTGGGAGAAGAAGCCTGGCACTGTTGGCGTTGCTGAAGTTTTGGTTTCATTCTTGCATCCAGACGTGACTTTGTTTCCAGTCCACAAGAATTTAATGTTTTTGGTTTTGATCATGGAAATCAGCCTTACGGTTCTGTTCTTACAGAGATAACACCCAGAGCTCTGCCTGGGTTGGCACCACGCCTGTGCCCACTATCGGGGTTTTCATTTGAAATGTTTGTACTGTTTTAAAGTTCCCCTTTTAATTTTTCAGGCTACTTGTCATTTTGAGTCATTCACCAACGTTGTCACATTGATCACACACAGTAGATATGTTCGTAATACTGAATCACAGTCTGCATCATCACAATTTATTTTACTGTATGTAAACGGGCAACAAAGAAAATGGAAATGTTTCCATCCTGACTGCTGTGACAAACATCTTATCTCCGTGCGGTAATATTCTCTACTTGTAATACAGAAGACCCTATTTGTTCACAAGTGACAAAAAGCAGGTGGTGCATTCAGGAAATATTAGTGCTATCAATTTTGTAACTGTTTCTGTCTCTTCTTTTGAGAAATGTCTGTTTTTTTAGACAGTTGCCTGTAATGGCATTACATTGAATTGGATTGCAGGTGTTTTGAATTACGTTCAAGCATTGCTTTTGCTTAAGCTGTATATCTGTAATAAGTGTCTGTAGTATTACCTACTGTAATGCACTTTCTCAGTTTCCTCTGAGATATTGAATAAAAATGTATATTCTGGAGCCCAAGCACCCGTTAGGCCGTAAACTCTCTTTTTGACAAATTCTTTGTGTGCTGGATATACCTAGTACACCAGGTATATATGTCAGATCAGTGTCGAGAAATTTACCCCTAGGCCTTGATTGATCAGACCTTCTAAAAAGAAAAGTGGAGGTGTTGCCCATAACAACCAATCAGATTCCAGCAATCATTTTGTAGAATGCACTAGACAAAGGATAACTAGAATCTGATTGGTTGCTATGGGCAACTCCTCCACTTTTTCCTATTATAGTAGTTGTTTTTTTAAAAAAATCTGTCCCTTATTCTCCCTAGATGGTGAAACCAAAAATCTGTGAGCCCAGGACGAATTTGCAAGCTTTCAATGTTTTTAGGACGCCTGTGAATTTGGGTATATATACCAATATGGTTATCATTTAACCTTGCACGACTCTCTCAGACTGATGCTACAAGGTTACATGTAAGGCTTCTTAGGCTGCAGACGTGACGCACCTACTCATAATTAGAGGGAATAGGCAACTTTTGGCTTATTGTTGTAATTGACACTGAAAATAAAGCATAGGGCAACTTTTACGGACAGAGACGGAACTCCATGCTGGTTTTCTGAATTTAATGATGGAAGCATTACCCGCATGTCACTATGTGTTAGCAGACCGTCCTCGGGGTCTCCACCTTTGCTTAGCCATTTAGCGGTTAAAGAAATTTCCATTTGCCCATGGAAATTGCTCCAAGTTATTAACAAAATCCATAGGTTGTCCAGACACTATCTGCGTTGTGGTTGGCTGAGACATACAGTGTGACCATGTGAGACAACGAACGGGTAATTGTGTTCATAAACGTCTATGGTCACAGAATAATTTGTCAGATTTAAAAATAGCTAATGCAAACAAACATTGCGGGGCTATGTGGAAAACACACCCAAATCTTGCATTGACGTTTTGGTGGGGCCCTTGACTCCTGCATTAGTGAACGTTTCTTTAAACAAACAATTAGAGCTTAGCTGGGATTGAAATAAAGTGTCCAGCAGCCATATGTGATCAGCTTGTTAACCACTGAATACAACGTTTCTGTTAGAATTGTGGGAATGTCTGTGTTCTGCGATACAAAGGAGGTTGCTTCCATAAATGTCCTCAGCACATGTTCTAACGCAGGGGTAGGGAACCTGTGGCTCTCCAGGTGTTGTAAAACTACAAATCCCAGCATGCCTTGCCACCTCTCTGCTGGTTATCTACTGGCAAAGCATGCTGGGACTTGTAGTTTCACAACACCTGGAGAGCCGCAGGTTGCCTACCCCTGTTCTAACGTAACAGATGCTCTTTGCACACAGGCCTTCTGCTAAACTCACACAATTTTACACAACGCTGTACATGGAATTTCAGGCCTACTGACTGATGAAGCTTACAATCTACATTTGGTACAGAAAGGGAAGTTGCTCAATCAATTTATAGATTAACAGCAGGTGCTTGAATGGTGGGGTTATCCTGAAAGGAGCAAATACAGAGAGATATCCCCCAACACTCCGCTGTTAACCAGTAAAAGAGCTGCTATTTCTACTGGCACATAAAAATGCAGAATTTTCAGTTTCATGCGTTGGGAAATGCATGATAAGCCAACCCGACACATCACGTATGACCCCAAAATAGGGAGACTCATTGTTTAGAGTTAGGACCACCCTATTATTCAGCGACATTCACGTGGATGTTTGTTCAGCCTTAAAAAAATAAATAAAAAAAATGTCTGCCTCCACTGTGCGTATGAACAGGTGGATATAGACATATCATCCTTCCCCCATAAGTTATCCGCTTATGAAGTTTTACTTCCTGCTGTGATTCACGTTGCCGAGAGAAATTAATCCTTGTGCAGATTCCAGTCCCTTTTATTTATTTTATTTTTCTTCTAAAACTCCTTTTTTTTTTTTCTTCTTCATTCTTTTCTCTTGCCGAAACCGTGAAATGTGTCTGTAATCCCAGTGTTAGCATAATTATACAATAATTTACTCAGCACGTACCTGTGGCCTTGAATGTCCTTAGTAAAGTATCTTTAAGACTGCTCTAGGACACAAGTGATGGACGCTGATTAGCTGGTAGGGTGTAATCAGCTGAGCTGGCATGAAGTGCTAAACTAAATCGCTAATGACTGGCAGTGACTAGATAATACTATGGATAGATTTTTGATGTTACGCTCAAGTGCGACAGAGACATTGAAAAAAAAAATAACGCTGGTGTCTGCATGATCAGTATACAGAAACTGAGGGAGAAGGTGCATGTGTTTTAAAACCTTTGCATGGACCGAAAAGTTATATTGCTTTGGTAAAATCATGCGGTCACTAATGCCCTAGTAGCGTCTGTGGAATTGAGAAAAGAAAGATTTAAGATCACCTGGTTTCAACATTAAGGTCACATGATCGTTTTCCCCATAACAGTGAGTAAAGTTGGGTGCACACCTATGTAATCTACATCAGATGCGATTTCTGTAACAATTTCCCCAACGATTGGAATTACTGATGATCATGCAGATTCATGTGTACACACCTACACAATTTACCTTCAGATCTGTGATCTTCATCTCTCATAACCATCTGCTGAAAAGATCGTGACTCTGCACTACAAATATCTGTCTACACTGCTGGTAGTAAGTGCATACACACTTCCACATTTGCCCGACATCGTTACATCGTTGATCGTGATTTTTCGGAAGCGTAAGAAGCCAAATCAACAGATGCAATGTGCTTTGGTACAATAAAACATGATCGTGGCACACTATCATCATCATCATCACCATTCATTTATATAGCGCCACTGATTCCGCAGCACTCTCGTCAGTCCCTGCCCCATTGGAGCTTACAGTCTAAATTCCCTAACACACACACACAGACACATAGAGAGAGACAGAGAGAGACTAGGGTCAATTTTTGATAGCAGCAAATTAACCTACTAGTATGTTTTTGGAGTATGGGAGGAAACCGGAGCACCCGAAGGAAACCCACACAAACTCCACACAGATAAGGCCATGGTCGGAATTGAACTCATGACCCTAGCACTGTGAGGCAGAAGTGCTAACCACTTAGCCACCGAGCTGCCCACTAAAGCGATAATCTGACCATGCGGTTGTTTATCGTGTGATCTGCACCATAATTGCATTAGTGTGTACTCCGCTTAATCCTCCAGTGTTTAGATGTGTTTACCAAACAGGCAAAGCTGACACTTGCATTAGAGCAATACAAACGGGTTTACTTTTTCCTTTTAATTTTATTACTTGGTGTTTACTCGTCACCTACCTTTCCGACTAAAAAGATACAGTAGGAGAGGGCGTTGGATGTATGGGAAAGAATACGTGGATTCACTCACAATGTATGGGACAGCGTCCACTTGATATAGAGCCCTGCGCTGATATGGAAATCTAACTCCTCATGTAGTATGTGTGTATTACAACTTGGAACATGACAGCCAGCAAAGAGGATTTAAGAACATTTCACAATGGGGAAAATCTACACCAAAACCATCGTAAGCAATCAGACATATGACCAATAATTGCTGATTGGTTGCTGTAAGTAACCAATCAGTGAATAACCCACAGATATTTTTCACCGGGAAGCACATGGTATCTAAGAGCAGTGAGTACTGTATCAGGGTCAGTTATATAATGTTTGAGAAAGCAGTACGTTTGGCTCAGTAGTAGTCAATGCCTTCATTGTATATCTTTGCGCTTTTACTGCTAGTACAGCGCATGTAAACAGGCATTGGGGTGTGTTGCATGTTTCAAGCATTATCTTGTTCCATTCAATGGGTCTGATTCATTAACGGAAGTAAAGCAAAAAAATTGAGTAACTTTGAACCTTAGCAAAACCATGTTGCATTGGAGGGGGAAGTAAATTTAAAATGTGAGGACAGATTTATATTTGGGGTATATTTGGGGTAGGGCATGTCCTAGATCAGCTTTTAATTTCAGTGTACAAATAAAACTATCAAGTATTTGTGTGCTACATGAAAAAGCAGCCAGTATATCTCTTATGTGCAAAATAATAAACCAATATGCACCCCTTGCAGTGTAACATGGTTTTGTCCAGGAGAAAACGTACTCATTTCTTTGCCTTACTTTCCTTAATGAATCATGTCCAATGTGTTTACCGCAAGTAAATGCCTTGGGAAAGTCTAATGACCCGAAACCGCTAGTAACAAACGCACGTCAATCCCTTTTGTGTTTGACGTGCGATTTCAGTTATGTATTTTTAAACATACAAAAAAACAAACAAACAAAGGCCTTAAAGTACACCTGCTGACTAGAAACTCTGCAGCCAGCCATTTTGGGGGGGCTAAACCAATATTCATTAGAAACCAAACCTCACTAGAAACATCCCTGAGGCGTGAGGTAGTTCCTGCAGTCACAGCAATGTTGGTTCAGCAAACAAAATGGCTGCCTGCACTATATGAAGCAATAGAGAGAGTCATTTTTGATTAAGGTCTGTAAATAAATGCAGAGACGTCCTACATTCACATCTTAACCCACCATAAAATATTGTTGTATTTGTTGTGTCCTAAGACTTAACTAGATTCAAGATATATGATGATGATGATTGATGGCGATATAAGCTCACTATATAATGTACTATTTGCACAGCGTAATATCTTATCTGTGGGAGAATTACATCCTGCAGTTATGGACTAGGATGGCACAAATCAGACACTTCGATTATTGCTAAACATTAACCCTCATCATCCTCCACAAACCAATGGCACATGGGGGTTATAATTAAAATCTTGTGCGAATGATTTCCTATTCTTGAGCAGCACATAATCAGATTGTGCTGTTTGTGACCCGTGATACATTTACGTATCAGCTCCAACACCGCTGACTTCTAAACTTTCTCTCTCTGAAGGGGAAACAAAAAAGGACCCCAGTTGTGACATACTGTCAGCCCGGTGGATTGTGTGTAGTCCTCAAGTGTGAACCCGGCGTTTGTAATTACTGCTATCCATTTCAGAGATTGTGCAGATAATTCCGCTCCTTCCCAGGATATCCTGGGGTCTCTTTGTATTAACATTGTCATTATTTTCAGTCTAACCTATAATAGAGCCTCATCTGGTTCGAGTCAGATCGCTGACTGGCTTGGCGCTCGTTCTTTTTTCAAAACGTGCTGCTCAGAAGTCATTGAAGCTGAAACGGTGGAGGAAATGCGAAGCATCCTCGGTGATGATGTACAGTAGTGGCGTGATTGTACAGCAGTACGTATGGCTCGTGGGCTGACCACATGAAAGAACACATTTACAGACCAGATGAGCTTAACTTACAAAGTATACCAGAGCTTCAAAAGCTTTGTAGACTACCAGTCCCATTCAAAATAGAAACCCATTCTTTCTCTTTCCTCTTTATTATCTACACTGTCTCCGGAGATAATGCGGCAGGATCTGCTTTAACCTGGAACAGTTCCTGGCTGCCCTGGAGATAGTGTGCTTGTATATTTGTGTAGGTGAAATGGTTTGTCTGGCTAATCTTCAAAGGTAAACTACAATATTGAAACCTTCAGTCTGTATCCTCCGCAGTGGATTGCAGACTGACATATCAGTTTATTCAGCCCCCAGTGTATAAAAAGCCAACAATACTAATATCCGATGGCAAATACGCCCAGGTATCTTGTTACCTATAAACAATTCTTGCTGGGATTTTGTTTTTTTGTGTGGGTCCAATCTAAGTTTGCTGCATCGGTCGTTTGTAAAGAGTGACAAATATTTAAAGTTTAAGTGACACAAATTAGGGATAAGCACAATTTTATATAGGGTAACTAGCGGAAGTGCCCGGCGTCGCCCGGGTTTCAATCTTCAAGTTATTAAGTTATCAATGATTTGGATGTAACTGTCAGCATCATCATAATTTATTTATATAGCACCACTAATTCCGCAGCGCTGTACAGAGAACTCACTGACATCAGTCTTTGCCCCATTGGTGCTTACAGTCTAAATTCCCTAACACACACACACACACACACAGACTAGGGTCAATTTGTTAGGAGCCAATTAACCTATCAGTATGTTTTTGGAGTCTGGGAGGAAACCGGAGCACCAGGAGGAAACCCACGCAAACACGGGGAGAACATACAAACTCCTCACAGATAAGGCCATGGCATTTTAAAAAGAATTAGCAGCTAAGATGTCATCCAAATCCATCCAGTTGAAGGTCCAGAACATGCTCCCCGGGTCAAAGTTCTGCCCAGTGTACACCAATGGGAGGTCCGACTGGGAACTCAACCCCTCTAGTATGTTTTCTGGGATCCAACGTTACCACGCTGATCCAGGGAGCCTATTCTAAGCCTTCCACTGAATGGATTTGGACAAAAACTTCAAAGTTCTGCCCAGCGTACACCAACGGGACGTCTGACTGGGACCTCAACCCCCCTAAGACCTGGCCAGGATCCAACTGCACTACCTCGCGTTGGTTTCATCCCAATCGGTGCAGGGGTGTCCGAAAGCCTAACCGGACAGACAAACAAACAAACAGACTAATGATTTTTATATATATATATATATATATATATATATGATATCTGACGTAAATCCTAAGGGTTTGTTTGCACGTATTCACTTTTATGACAAATAAGAGTCGGTGTTGGTATAGTTCACACTGGTTAACGCTGCATTTAAGATTTTACAGCTTGTACAGTCGGAGGCTTTTCATGCGCCCTTAGTGCTCATTGTCATCTGTGTTCACCGCTTGGTTAATGTATAACAACCAACACTGCAAATAGGGTTGATAGAAACCTATATTGACAGTACACAGTGAACACTTGTCCATATTCAGGCTCGATATGACAACATTTATGCTGAAAAAGTCTATCGTAGCGTATATAACTGTGATGGCTAACCTGTGACACTCCAGTCAAGTCAAGTCCCAGCATGCTCTGCAAGCTATCAGTAGTTATCCACTGGCCAAGCATGCTGGGGATTGTAGTTTCACAACACCTGGAGTGTCACAGGGTAGCCATCACTGGTATATAAGGTATGTGTATGGCTCAAGGTATGGGCGTATGCCTATGCCTTGAGCCATACACATTTTAAGATCTGTGCAGGTTGGCACCATTAACGTAACTGCCCTATTTACGCCAAAGATCTGTCACAGACATTTATGTGTCGCTTGCGCCCATGTTTTTATGCACTTGTAATACAGCAGAAACAAGTCACGTCTCTTGTAAATAAAAAAAAAAATGTTTTTCTTTAAACACCCACACAAAAGCATGATATAATCACACAGAACCATTACCAGTGATTCGCTAGTGCTGCAAACCGTTATAATCATCATCCGCTGTTTGCACCTGCCCCGTGCAATTGTGCAAATATGTCCTTAATGTACTTTGTTAAAACGCCAATGCCCTACCTCTCAGGCTGGTATAAGTGGCAGAATCACACAAATATACATGCGAACATATGTAAGGACCCACTCTCTGGGCTTCAGCAGCAATGTCATATGTTTGGTTGTATAGGGAGAGGAATCAGTAGCAGAAAGAAAGAAAGAAGTAATAATACCACTGTATAGGTCATTGGTACGGCCTCATCTAGAATACTGTGTTCAGTTCTGGAGGCCGTATCTCCAGAAGGATATAAATACATTAGAGACTGTACAAAGAAGGGCAACTACAATGGTGCATGGCCTACAGGGCAGAACTTACCCGGAAAGACTAAAAGATCTTCATATGTATAGTTTGGAGCAGAGAAGGGAAAGGGGGGATGTGATTGAAACTTTCAAATATATCAAGGGTTATAACAAGTTACAGGAGGGTAACATTCTACAAAGGAAGAGAAGTATTAGAACACGAGGACATGCACTGACACTGGGGGGAAGTAGGTTCAGAGAAAGGGTAGTGGATAAGTGGAATAGTCTCCATCAGAGGTGGTAGAGGCTAATACAGCAATTTAAACATGCTTGGGATAGACATAAGGATATCCTTACATAGAACTAAGGATCACATAGGGCTTGAGGTTACCATAGGTTAGAAAATGGGCAGATTAGATGGACCAAGCGGTTCTTATCTGCCGTCAAGTGTACATGGGATAACATTTGGATTGTTGTAACATAAAGCATATATATGGGATAACATGGAATAATGTGTCTCCTGCAAATTATAAGGGTTTTAGCAGAATAAGAATATTAGATGTCAACACGAAATTCAGTTATCACATAACAACAAGAGGCTTCAGGCTGAATGATCTTATTAAGGGCAACTCCGAGGTGATTTCACTTATCCAGTTATTTACCAATAGTGGAGATTGTTGTTCATAAGAAAACATAAGAGAATAATGTAATAATGACATCAGAACTTACTGCTTATATAGCTGTATGTTTACAAATGTAATAACACTTATTATACAGAATATGTCTCTGTGATATCATGTAGTGGATTCCTAGTCTGAGCTATGGGGAAGGATCCAAACTGCACCAATAAGAAATAATGATTAAAATCTGTAATATTTAGACAGAAGCCTCAGTTTCTAGTCCGATGCAAGAGGCAGGAAGCAAACTATTAGCCAGAAGTTTGGAATATCAACCAATAGCCTCATATTGGGGAGAGATGACCCCCTTACTGTCCGCTTTTACTGGGACAAAGGTTCCCAAATAACCGCAGCAACATTGTTACAATTAGACATTATATATGTATAAGCTATTTGATTGGCTATTTAAAAATGGAGGATTTAACCTGATAGGGCAGACAGTCCCTCTATTTATAAACCTGGCTACCTTGGATGGAATTCCAAGAAACAGAGAAAAATACAAAGCTCTCATTACTTCCTCAGATTAAAGAATAAATACAGGCATCATAATTCCCTGCCCCACACCCGTCCTCCCCACCCGGCCTCTATACCCTCTGCACTCCAGCTGCTTCATTTATGTCACCTTCAGTCCTGTATTAAAAGCAATATGTTTCAAAACCAGGGACTCGGTGCAAACTGATTGTTTATACAGTGTCTGCTATGCCGTTCTGAAACTGTCTATGCATCTTGGTCTATGAATAAAGAATAAAAATATATTTAGTATTTTTTTTTAAATAATACCTAACCTGTATACCTGCAATACACCAGTACTACTGAAAATCTGTCACAATTTTGTGAACTATACATCTTTGTATGTTTATAACTTGCAGCTCTGTAAATCCAACCCATAGGCCATCCGAGGGGGTGTTTCCTAGTGCCTGGAAGCCCCCCTCCAAGCCTGGGGCACTGTATAATTGAGGTGGCTGGTCCCTGCCACCGCTTCACACGGCTCTGCTTGAAAAGGGAGAGCTGCGTGCACCTAACAGTAGTGCACGCAGCATTGCCCATGTATATTATGGGGATAGGAAGAGTTGGAGAGCAGCCAAGCACTGTCTAAAATTATAGCCACACCCCCATGCATGCTGGTCACGCCCACTAGAAGCGTGGTGTGGAAACTCCCGTCTACAAATCCTGCGTTTACCCCTGGCCACTTATTTGTTTTAGACACCTTTTACTTTCTGCGCTACCAATTGCCCGATTGAAACAGGCAACTGTGTTATCCATTTGGCCATACGAGAGGGACATTTATGGGGGAGGGGCATCGACAACGTGTGTTTAAAACAGGCCTTCGTAAGCGAGGGAAGAGGCTTTCATGGGGGGCACCACATTGAAGTTAATTAGAACACTATATTTTGGGACATTTTCGTAATTGAGCTATTCTTTAATCACACATAAATATAATGCTCAACATGAAACACAAGTACAGTGGATATAAGTGAGTGAAAAATCTGGAAATCCTATATCGAATACACTGCACCCTACTGATAACAAGTCACGTTTATTGTACACAAGATAAAACTTATACGGATACGCTTTTACTTTATTTAATATTGGTGATGAGTGTCATATATATCAACATTCAGGAGCAATGCAGCCTATTGGTTCACTAGGATATATATATATATATATATATATATATATATATATATATAATATATATATATACACACACACACACACATACAATATAAAGAGCAGCCTAGTGTTCGCTATACTATACAGAGAGCATTCCTATGGCCGCCATACAATACAGAGCATTCTTGTGACCGCCATGCCATATGGATAGCATTCCTATGGCCGCCATACAATACAGAGAGCATTCTTGTGACCGCCATACAATACAGAGAGCATTTCTATGACCACCATTACATACGGATAGCATTCCTATGACCGCCATACAATACAGAGAGCATTCCTATGACCGCCATACAATACAGAAAGCATTCTTGTGACCGCCATACAATACAGAGAGCATTCTTGTGACCGCCATACAATACAGAGAGCATTCCTATGACCGCCATACCATACGGAGAGCACTCCTATGACCGCCATAACATACGGAGAGCATTCCTATGACCGCATACCATACGGAGAGCATTCCTATGACCGCCATACCATACGGAGAGCATTCCTATGACCGCCATACCATACGGAGAGCATTCCTATGACCGCCATACCATATGGAGAGCATTCCTATGACCGCCATACAATACAGAGAGCAGTCTTGCTCTACAGGTACCATCCTAGTGACCCCATATAATACAAAGAGTATTTTTGTGACTGCCTCACAATACCACCCCCTAATCACTCAGTGATGTGCCTAAAAGGCTGCAATTTACGTTCTATTGGATCAACCCATAAAAAAGTTGCCTCCAATGTGATACACTTACACTTTAAATGCAATGTACCTGGTTTTATATATATATATATATATATATATATATATATATATATATATATATATATATTCACACATAGGACTATAGGTGTTTTTTCCCTTTGTGTGCTCTGAGGGACACAAATAAACCAAATTTATAGATATTGTTGCCTTACATTCCTGTACACAGAGCGTCTTTCTCTCGAATTCAGGTCACTAAAAAATATCTTTTTTTAAAAAAATAAGACTGCTATAGTTTCACATTAAGATAACTGTATTTAAGTTGACCTTAAGGTTTTTCTGCATTTTGCACAATTGTGAACATAAAGATTTTGTTCTCCTGGAAGAAAGTGCTGATACAGAAGCTGTCAGGAGTTATCATCCTCTCCCGTATCTCTGCGCATTACTTCAGGTCCTTTCTTTGCAGATAAGCCCTGTGGCTTCATAAACCTCACCTTGTTCCAATTGCTTAAATAGTGGCCAGAGGGGAAACATTAGCGTTGATGTCAAACGCAATAACAACTGACATATATTTCTGCCTTGCATTGCATTAGGGGAACCGTAACTATTCCCCTCCTCGGCGGTAGGTGTTAAATGGACGTGTTTAAAAGTCTCCAAACCTCACAGATCATCTATTAACAATACAGACACTTTCTTTGTGGGTTTGTTAGTTGACGATACTTGAATTAAGCGATTTGACGTTCATCGTGAAAGATTGCGGCTCTCCGTGACTATTGTTTAAAGAAATCAGATTGCTAGTAGAATGTTTTGTTGCTCTCTATATTGTGTCTATATGTATATTAACATCATTAGCAGCGGTAATTATGCAGTTTTGTTTTCCAGGCTACTGAAAGATGATGCATTTCATAGATTTGGTTGCAAAGGTCCCCAGAAATATCTGTATACCAGCTACTGTATTAGTTTGTTGAGTGTTTATTGCGTTTATAGACAGTAGAGACCATAGGAAGTAATATTTATATAGTAATGTCAATTAAAACAGTAATTGGAGACCGTTTTATACCTGGGTTCTCTCATGTCACGCTCTGCCAGTGTGAAATTGCATTACAGATCCAGGTAATTTCATCATCATCATCATCATCATCATTTATTTATATAGCGCCACTGATTCCACAGCTCTGTACAGAGAACTCACTCACATCAGTCCCTGCCCCATTGGAGCTTACAGTCTAAATTCCCTAATATACACAAACACAGACAGAGAGAGACTAGGGTCAATTTTGATAGCAGCCAATTAACCTACTAGTATGTTTTTGGAGTGTGGGAGGAAACCGGAGCACTCGCAGGAAACCCACGGGGAGAACATACAAACTCAGCACAGATAAGGCCATGGTCGGGAATGGAACTCATGACCCCAATTTGAAAAGGTATACTATACGTAGTCTATTTTTGGTTGTAAACGGACCAACCATTAAAGGTTATTCCAAAATGGATGTAGAAGTATAACTTTGGAGTCTTGAAATAGGACTATTTATGAAATGGTTTGCTTAAAACTCAGAAACAGACTGTTTATGCCATATAACTCTACTTCCTTAGCAAACTCTTCAACAATCGGTGCTGTCCACGGTTTGTTTAAATGGTTACAGAGGCTGATGAGGAAGTCCACACTCTGCACTCTACCTAGTAGCATCAAGTGTACATTTCCAAGATCTAAGCAGAGTATTTCTGGCAAAAATAACAGTTCAAGTCATGTCTTGTTCCAGTAAGTTGTAGTAACCAAAATAATTATTTTACTTAGGCCATATCATTCTTGAGTGAGGTGAGCTAAAAGGATCCCAAAAGTCATCAACTGTAAATAAAATTCAATTGTTCTACACATAAAGAATGATTTTCAAATGTTTTCCTAGAGTTTTTTACACAAAAATGAAGGGCTACACAAAAATGAAGGGCTTAATTTATCAAAGGCAAAGAGCTCTAATATTGTTGAAAATGGGTGTTTTTGCTAGTGATTGGGCTGCTTATCCCATCGCTCTGTCCATCAAAGGGGTTAACTCCAGTACATGGGACTGAAATCTGGTGCTTACACACAACAATGAGACTGGTCCAGAGAAGCAGTAAGTTACTATTACAGCCCCAAGCCACTATCGCCTGAGTACTTCTCAGCTGCCATTGAGTTATCCTGTCTGATAAATCTAATATTTTGTCCCAGCTATAAACAGAAATTAAAATTGCAGTTAGCGTTGCGATTATTCAGACTAATAAATAAACTCATTAACCCTTTATATTTTGGGGTATTGTGAGACAATGCTATTTTATAGCAGAGATATGTGAATAGCAACACGATGGCTTAGTGGTTGGGCAAAACGGTGGCTTAGTGGTTTGCTATTCTGCTTTACAGCACTGGGATCATGAGTTTGATTCCTGATTCCATGGCCTTATCTGTGTGGAGTTTGTATGTTCTCCCCGTGTTTGCGTGGGTTTCCTCTGGGTTCTCCGGTTTCCTCCCGCACTCCAATAACATTCTAGTAGGTTAATTGGCTGCATTTAAATAGACCTTAGTCTCTCTCTCGGTCTGTATGTGTTAGGGAATTTAGACTGTAAGCTCCATTGGGGCAGTGACTGATGTGAGTGAGTTCTCTGTACAGCGCTGCGGAATTAGTGGCGCTATATAAGTAGCTGATGCTGATGAATAGCTTGTGCTTTAAGAAAGCTATTGTATTTATTTTTTAATAGATTAAAGCGATGTGTGATACTGGTGCAGTTGGTGTCTTATCTTTCGAGCCACAAGCACTTATTGCATAAATACACATCTCTACGCCCCAAGGGTCAAATGTATATTGTATTATTCCATATTGGAGTAAATGGCCTTTTGGATATGATTCACTACAAGTGACGTCATCATGGTCCTGTAGACACTAATCGCCTTATTGCATTGCGGGGAGGAGAGAGGCAGTTTGTGGTGACACGCTTTGCGGCACTGCACCCCCTGCACTTACCAGTTGGACCTCTCCTCCAGGGAGGAGGTAAACTAATAGTAGGCATATATGCCTGTAATTAATGGTGAATATCACCGGACACGTGCCTGGAAGTACATAAATCATTTCAGTTCTAACTGAGGCTTTTAAACTTTAAAAGCAAGTATTCTTTACTATTCTTGACTTTTCTTTTGTTCTAACAAAGCTCAATGTCGTATTTCAGAGTCCTGTTTACAAGCTCGGTGCTTAACCTGGCTGAGCTCGTAGCTCTCCGAACTGACCTCGGGAAGCTGAAGAAGGTCCTTTATTTCCACGAGAACCAACTGATTTACCCCGTCCGAAAAAGCCAAGAGAGAGATTTCCAATATGGCTACAACCAGATCCTTTCATGGTACGTACTAATTATCTCCATACAATATATATTATTGATGCCTCCGTGTGAGCTCACTGACACTGACAGCATGGCTTAATAGGAGTGCTGGATTGATAAAAGTGCAGAGAGTTCCAAATAGAGACAGCCCCAATGTTCTGTCACTTATTTGAAAACAAATGAGGCTAAATTGAGCAAAATTTTAGGATGAAAACCTGAAAAGTTTAGGACCTCTCCCATCATTAATGTACAGTGTTAGTAGGCTGGACGTAGAAGTGACTTGTTCAATCTTTCCAACATTGCGCGTTTCAAGTCAGACCCTCAATCCAGCAAAGTTAGGAGTAGTAGTAGTAGTAGAAGTAGTACTAGTCATTACGAGGGGCAATTCTCACTAGGACGAGGAATTGCACCTATGAATGCCCCATGCAGATAAATAAGCACATTCTTACAAATGGAAACATTCTGCACAACCGATTGTTTTACACTCTCTTAAATGACCTTTAACAACCTTTAACTTTCCGTCTTCCTTTACTCGTATCTAACAAGACAGTTGTAATCTTCTTGAGGGTTTTTCTCATATGGAAACTTCGCATTTGTGTTTATTTTTGTTTTTAACTTACCCACAATACTACAGTTACACTCTGCGTAGTCGAGTTATTAAATGTTTCCTCGCACATAGGAGTCTACAGACAGACTTGGCAATGTATAAAATCAACATTTACCTTTTATTTAAGACATGGCTATAAATCTGTATTAAGAATGAACTGCGAAGATAAAAATGCAAGGTGCATGCAAGAAGAAAACATGACATTTATAGAACTTTTATATGAAGTCATGTCTGCTGCAAAAGTAACCTGCAACCCTCTGCTAATCTTTCATATTTAAAGCATTATAGCCTCAAAAATGGGATTTGCTTCATTGTTCCTATTGCAGGAAATGCATACCATAATCACAATAGGCCTGATTTATTAAGTATCTTAACTTAAGAAACTTCTTATTTAAGTCTCCTGGACAAAACCATGTTACAATGCAAGGGGTGCAAATTAGTATTCTGTTTTGCACATAAGTTAAATACTGACTGTTTTTTCACATAGCACACAAATATCAACTTTAAATTTCAGTGTACAAATAATATATGAAGTATTTGTGTGCTACATGAAAAAACAGTCAGTATTTAACTTATGTGCAAAACAGAATACTAATTTGCACCCCTTGCATTGTAACATGGTTTTGTCCAGGAGACTTAAATAAGAAGTTTCTTAAGTTAAGACCCTTAATGAATCAGGCCCAATAGGTCTAACTAACATTTATTAATATGCCATTGCAAAATTTGTGTTGAACCACAGTAACCAATCAGTAATGAAGTTTTCTCTGTCTAAAAGCAAGATGTCAAATAAAAGCAAGTGTCTGAACTTGCATCTGTCTACGGTTTAGAGTAAATGGTGCACCTTAATGCATGTCCGTAAGAATGGTATAACTGACCCTCGCTGCAAACCAAGATGGATTGTGAGGGAATTATCATCCTATCAAGAAAATTTTGGGAGGAGAGAAGACGGTTATGGGACAAAGACATGCGCTCCGCCAAGTGCAGAGTAATGTGGAAGCAGTATACAAATGAACAACAATAGACAAAAATAGTGACTTCAGTAGTGCTTAGTAATGGTGTTATTAACTTTTATTGAAGCTAGGTAAAGCTCAACAACTGGAATATTATTATATATCTATTTTCTATAGATTAATAAAAAATATATTGTGCTTGTAATTACCTGGATGTGAACCAACTGCAATTGATGGTGGATAGATCTGAGGCACGGAGGCTAATGGTAGCCACAATTTTATTATTATTATTATTATTATTATTATCGTAGATTTGTAAGGAGCCACAGTGCTCCGCAGCGTCGTACAGTAGGGAAAACAGGACATACATATAACAGGGACATACGAGGTAGACAAAAAAAAATGCAGACATGAAAACAAAGGGTATGAAGGTCTCTGCTCATTGGAGAGCTTACATTCTAAGTGGACGAGGGCACAGCTGAGACAAGAGGAGCGAGTGTGGCTCAGAGTGGAGAGTGGGATAGTTGTGAGGGTACATTAGTGTGAGTAGTATTATCTGCGATAAGGTCACCTCTAAAAAAGAGAAGCAAACTCACAGGTTTCTAAAGGATGAGACTGGAATCATGGTCAATACATAGGCTAATATCGGGGCAGGCAGGAATGGTTCAGAAACGTATAAAAAGTCATACACAAATGTCAGAGAGTAGTCTGAGCTGATGTAAATAGAGGGGGCCAGATATAACAGGTGTGTGCCTGATTACCGTTCACTCATCACATGTAAGACCTAAACGGGAGCCTCTACATAACAAGCGCTGATTTGGGCATCGATGTCTACAAGAGGCGTTGTCACCTAGACATTCTTAATTAAAAGCCCAAACTGGACCCAAGCTCATGGGAAGACAGTAATGCAACAGTTAAAGAGTCCTCAGTTTAAACAACGTCTGTGGTTTTGCTAATCTTGACTCTCCCAGCGGTTTTATTGTCTCCTGCAGAATTTGCCGTTACTATTCTGCAGTGTTGGCTAAACTGTGGCACTCCAGGTGTTGTGAAACTACAAGTCCCAGCATGCTTTGCCAATATATAGCAGCTTATTGCTGGAAGGGTATGCTGGGACATGTAGTTTCACAACATCTGGAGTGTCACAGCTTAGCCAACACTGCTATACTGCTTTTATGCGGCAATCCTTACTTTCCTTCCGTGATGGTTACGCCACGTCTATCAATGGATGTTCAGTAGCGGATGCAATCGCTTCAGTGGGTGGAAAAGGGAACATTAGAGGTCAGCTCCCTTTATCTTGTATAATGGAGTGTGAGGAAGCTCTTTGATAAATTCTGGAACATAAGACGTCTCTTTTGCTCCATTATGATCAATGAAGCATATCGGTATCAGTTTAACAGTTATGGCTTCATATTGAGTTAAGTAATGGGCTAGACCTTTAACAGAAGCAAAACCATTCTAACCAGCCGCCAAGAAATTACTCAGGGATATTTCTTTATGTAAGCTGGATTGGAGCTAAAATATGATGGCGGAAACTTGTCACAAACTACTGTTATGTCTGTGCGTTGGTCACTGCTAAGTGATCATCCACACACTTAACCTTCAGTAAGTGACTTACGGGACCTAACACAGTGTTAATTGTTGTAATTATTATAGAATAACAGAGAAAGCTTCTTTTTAGGAATCACTGGCAAAAAGAAAATGTAAATGGATTTCTTGAATGTTGCTAAACCTTGTAAAGTACCTGCTATGTAACGTTTGGGTTATTTTATTGTGCCTTGTATTTTTCTTGGGTGGTAGGGGGTGGTTTGCTCTTTGTAAAGTTTTTAAAGTTTTACTAAAGTATTACTAAATAAAGTGTTATATTTTTAGTGTAAGAAGCACATGACAGTATGAGATTCAGTCTTTGATGTAATCATCATCAGCTATTTATATAGCGCCACTAATTCCGCAGCGCTGTACAGAGAACTCGCTCATATCAGTCCCTGCCCCATTGGAGCTTACAGACTAAATTCCCTAACAGACACACAGACACACACACAGACTAGGGTCAATTTGATAGCAGCCAATTAACCTACCAGTATGTATTTGGAGTGTAGAAGGAAACTGGAGCACTCGGAGGTAACCCACGCAGACACGGGGAGAACATAAAAACTCCAACCAAGTAAGCCCATGGTCGGGAATCGAACTCATGACCCCATGAAGTGCTAACCACTAAGCCATCATGCTCCCCCATAATGACCACAATATTCTCGTATTATAGCATGGCTTCTTATACTTAATGGTAAATTAAATATATCTCTGGAGCATAATGTATACAGAATGCTATACTAATCTTTATAACAAAGCAGTAAATGGATAATAATGGTAGGCTGAACTGCAGTGGAAAAAGAGCTTGCAATCTGTTTTTGTCACAGCTATCCTATACTGAAATAGAAGGTAGTGTAATGTTACCACACAACTTGGTGTCCTTGTGAGTTTTAAAGCACCATAGCTTTTCTAGCCTCTTTATGCCGTAAAAAAAAGAATATTCTACTGACAGATTTCTAAAAGTTTAATGATTTTTAATTCCTAAATAAATGATAACAATATAATAAATCATTTTCCAATCCTAAAACAGTATCCCCTGAATTCCTGAATTGGAGTAGCTGGATACTCTCCCTAACTCAGTGAGGTTGCCTTTGTACAGATTTGCTGAGCGCTAAATCTGTTCCTTCATTGGTGAGCTCTATAAAAGGTGAAACAGTCTACAGGTGGGATTTCGGTCTCTGGCTGTGTGATGACTCAAGGTCTGCAATGTAAATTTTATGTGACACTTAATTTTGCTAACCAGGACCTATCATCACTGAGGAAAAAACTGGATTTCCCATACTAGTCTCTTGTGCCTCATGAGAGGCTGCATTTTCATGGTTCAAAATGGCTGCCACCATTGTAACCAGTGTGAGGTATATAGAACTAGTGGGAAAACACCAATGTAGCATAAAGGAAACGGGAAATGACACATGTTAGAATCACATCTAATTCCAGCCATGTATTTTCAGTTTAGTTGCTGACACCGTTGTGTTTAACTCCGCCTTCAACATGGAGTCTTTCCTAACGTCTATCGGCAAGTTCCTGAAGATGATTCCAGACCACCGGCCAAAAGATCTAGAGCGGATCATCAGGTCAAAAAGCCAGGTCGTTTACTTTCCCGTCATGTTTCCTGACGTCAGCCGGTATGTTTTTATGCACCAATTGCATTATGGGACATGTTCATTGTACTGTAATCTGAAGTGTCTTATTGTGATTGTGAGCTTCCTCCTAGTGTGTCTGCATGCCGGTGTCAATCACATTGGCCAACTGGGTACAAACCAATAACGTTGCTGTTTCGGGGACATAGGAATGATCCCCCCCCCCAAAACACTTATAAATCTTTTGTGTATATATTGTATTTGAGAAATAAATACAATATATATATATCATTGTGTCTTTGCCATCCAGGGTGTTGGATAGAGGGTAAATGGGGTGCCTAATCACTGATTTTGGGTTTATGCACGAACAAGGCCTGTTCTAAAGGTTCCTTGTCTGTCGGTTTGATATACATTTTTCACAAATGGCAAAAATGTTACCTATCTGGTCATGCGCTTACTATTGTCCTTACTGTTGCTTATTAAACTTATTTAACAACTGCACGGTTTTAAAATGTGCTGTTATATTGTATCATATACAGATGTAGAGCAACAAGCTGCCCGGTGGCAATTTTACAGTAGACTCTTTGTGAATTTGCAAGAGGAGGCTGAATTATATGTGATCCAATATATAAAGTATCAGTATTGTTTGTGTGATGGTTTATTAAATGATTTAACCATTTAAATGTCCACCGCTGACTCTCTGCGAGCGTCGTCACTTTGGGGTGTACAAGATGCACATCTGTCAGGTTTTTTAACATGTTAAATCTGTATTTCATGACAAAAGTATTCCATAAATGGAAGTGTTACATGCATTAGCTGGATTGATGACACCCCTGAACGAACTAACAAAAGTAAATCAAATTCCTGTTTTTCTTTTATGGATTACCTTCTTCTAATGATGGTGAATAATCCATGGACAGCCAATGAGTTCATTTTGTTAACGAATCGCACAGCTCCTCTGAAACTAGCTGAGTGGAAATTGAGAAGAAAAAGGTTAAGGATTGCTGCGGCCAAACTGAGATTTATAAAGCCAGCTCTTAGCCCAGAGTGTTTTTTTGAGTTATTTTCAAATGGTAATTTGCTTTATCCAAACCAAACGCATATAGTGTAAGTAAGTGATTATTTGCATGACTGACAATCATTTCCCTGCCTGCAGACTTTTTAAAATGCATAATTTTGCAGAGATGCAAAAATAAAATAGAAAAAAATTAAATAATAAAAATCTCAAGGCTAAAGAACGTAGGTGATTTATTGTGTGCTTAGTCTGACCTCTAATTTTATTTTTCCTTTATCCTTTAACCTCTTTATAGTCTTAACAAAATAATGTCTAACCTTCTTTTTTCGTTGTTTTTAAACTTATTTGAGACTGGTAGATTAGTTGCTTCATCTTGAAAATGGATGACATGCTATGTATTAAGTGGTTTGACATCGGTGAAACCATATTGACGCTATCCAGCTTCTAACCGTAACTGCATGTGCAGCATGGTGGCTCAGTGGTTAGCACTTCTGCCTCACAGCACTGGGGTCATGAGTTCGATTCCCGACCATGGCCTTATCTGTGTGGAGTTTGTATGTTCTCCCTGTGTTTGCGTGGGTTTCCTCCTGGTGCTCCAGTTTCCTCCCACACTCCAAATACATACTAGTAGGTTAATTGGCTGCTATCTAAATTGACCCTAGTCTCTTTCTCTCTGTCTGTTTGTGTGTGTGTGTGTGTGTGTGTGTGTGTATGTGTTAGGGAATTTAGACTGTAAGCTCCAATGGGGCAGGGACTGATGTGAGTGGGTTCTCTGTACAGCGCTGCGGAATTAGTGGCGCTATATAAATAACTGATGATGATCAGTACTTGTCCTAATACTCAATAGGATTGTCACTGGCATCATACATTATACTCCGTGGTGTAATACATATCTTATTACTCTCTGACACATTATATACTCTATGACTTACTGTTATTATAGTTATTTGTAGTGCCATATATGTTCTAGTACACACTAGTGTCATACATGTTCTATAACCCGTTGGTATTTTACATGCTACTGTACTCACCGCAGCATACATGTTCTCTAGTCCTGGTAGTTGTAAGTTTTCTGGTCTTAGCTGTTTCTTTAGATAGTTTCTATTATTTTTTACCCCCTGTGATTATTATACTAAACTTATGTTTTCATTGTTTGGGCTTATTTATACGGTTGCTGTTCCCGCAGTATCTTAGTCCAGAGACAATATGGAACGGTCGTAGGGAACTTTGTTCTCCGATAAATTTTATTCCATAGTCACTTAGGGGCCGATTCAATTCCCTGCGATGCACAGCCGAATATCATGGCAGTGTTCAGCCGTGTGCATTTTCGGGTACTGTGGTACCCGACATTGCAGATCTGTCTGTGTACCCATATGGGGTGTGAGGCAAAATCCGCAATGGGGGTCCCCGCAATCTTTGCAGAGGTATGAGCTGCTTTTTAATTTTTTTCCCAGGACATTAAAGACTACTGCGTTGTAAGATGTGGACAGGGAAAAGTTGTCATAGGGAACAATGTTTCCCACGACTGCTCTATATAACGTGCATTTAACTGTGGTTTACCCCGTTTGGTTTGCCATGTTTATTATCTATTCTCTACACTTTACAGCATCTTCATGTTCTACCAGGTTTAACCCCTTTAAAAAAAAGTTTAGCGTATCACACCTTGTGCATAAAAACATGTACAGAAATGGAAACTTTTCCCGTTGACGTCCGCTGAGGAAAGCAATCAAAACAAGACGACACATTTACAAATTGAAATTAGCATCAAAACTATCATAAAACATTAATTTTACCTGTTCTTGGGAAATGAAATGCTACTTAAATATCATAATGGCTTTCCATGGTAAACTTAATCTATTAAAGGAAAATGTGGGAAAATGAATATGTTTTGTGAATGGATAAATGACATTTTGGGATTATGCACAGTCTGGTGTGTAAAATATAATTGTAAACAGATGAACAATGACCTTATGAGAGCGAAACACAACCGTATCAATGTACAACATCAGTGAGACTTTTGCCGTTATGCTAATTCCCCTCACCCCCTCCCCTGTGTTTCTGGTTCTTTCACTTATCAGGCTTGTGGATACAGAAGGCTTGGGACAGATAAACTGTGATGCCACAACTGAACCTTATTTAGATGAAGCAGGTACAGTGAGCAGAGAGAGATTGATGCATTGTGATGCTGAGAAAAAATCCAGCAAGGAAAATGACTTTGTTGATATGGCAACTAAAGTTCCTGTCTGTTTGGGGAGTTCCGGACTGGCGTGCTGTGCAGTACAAATGTCTGTAAATTGCCCGGCATCAAACCCCTCATCCGAATCTACTCTAGAACATAATACTGCTGCAGACGCTCCGCGGCTAGTTGGAGAATGTGGCTATTTAAAGGGTGAGGAGAATTGTTCTAGTTTCTGATCTGCGATTTTACAACACACCTTTTGCATTTTTTAGAAGCCGGAGAACAATACAACCGCAAAGCTTGTCTTCTATGGCATACTTTAATCTATCCCTGGGTAATGGAAAACCCATGTAGAAGAGAGAAGGAAACACTAATCTTACTGTATTGCTACACCATGCGATTGTATTATTTAAAATCTTAGGTATTGCACTAAGTGCATGTGACACTTAACTGTTTACAAGTACACAGAGCTGCCATTACAAATCTTGGCTCCCCTATAACCTGTTAAGCAGGACCCCTGTCTGTACCATGCCTCATTAGGCTTGCAGTGGGTGGATCGTATACAAGCAGAGTCCATTATGGGGAATACGATAAAAAACAAACCTTCGGCTGATAGTGTTTAAAGTGGACCTCAAACCTGGGGGCTGATGTTTGGCAGTGCCTCCAATCTGGTGGCTAGTGCTTAAAGCAGACCTTCACTCTGGTGGCTTGTGTATAGCAAGACCTCTAATCTGGTGGCTAGTGTATGGCAGGACCTCCAGCCTGGTGGCTAGTGTATAACAAGATTTCCACTTGGTTGTTATTGTATAGGAAGACCTCGAGTCTGGTAGATACTGTCTGAATGGATCAGTTCTAGCTGCTCACCCTCACCTACAAGGCCCTTACTAACGCTTCTCCTCCACACATCTCTGACCGCAACATGAGATACACCCAGCTTGACCATTCCGTTCTTCCTCTAACCTTCAACTCTCTTCCCCTCTCAAAACCTCCTCCCACTCCCATCTCCCAGGACTTTTCCTGCACTGTTCTCCACCTAAGGATCGCCTTGCCTTACTGTACTAGACTCTCCCCCAAACTACAATCCTTCAAATGCTAACTCAAAACTCATCTCTTCTTGCTTATCTAGCCAATGTCCTCCTAGACCCTAATATCCACACTCTCTACTTTCACCATCCACATCCACTCATGTCCTTTTTGTACCTTCTGTCAATCAGTACACCTCCCCTCTAGAATATAAGCTCTCATGGACAGGGTTGTCTCTATCCTATCCTGTGTGTCTGCCTCATACGAGCCTGATTTTATGTCTTAAGCAGGATCTTCTGCTGTTTGTTAAATCACATGTATGGATTTGTCACACTGCAAAGAAAGTAACAGCTATGGAGCCCAGGATGTGATAAAGAATATAGTTTATTGATCAAAATGCAGATAAATAGTATGAACCAAATAATGCTGAAACTGCACAGGGATATCTGAGATGAGTGGATACTGGTTGGAAGGAATACTGCAGACACAGGAGGAATGGTAGATGAAGAGGGATCCGGAGTAGTGATGTGAAGTCCAAGAGCACAGGAGAACCAGGAGACAAATCAAAGGGGAAGGCAACAAAACAACAATGACCAGCACAGGAGAGGCAGAATAAATAGGGAACACCCAGGTGCAGAAGATAATTAGTGACACAGGTTAACCCCTAGCAATAACAAAGGAAAAAGACTCAATAGCAGCACCTCTGGTGAACAGAGGTACTGCCAGATAAACCTAATTTAACAAGTCCACAGTCCAGAAGGCAGGAGCTGCCAATGCAAAGCAGCATGCGATGCAGAGGGCTGCAGGGAGATCCTGACAGGAAGTCATACTGGTATCCGTCCTAGCTGTTAGTGTGTTTATTATATTCATGTATGTCATATCTGTAAGATGTATGTCATAAACATACACCGCAGAATCTATGGCGCTCTATAAATAATGATAATGTCCTACAAATTCTTGGATAGTATAAATGAAGGATCCATTGCTGGATCGTCCAACTAAGTTAGACAACAAGAGGTGATTGCTCCCATTACCTGTCACCACTTCTGAACAGTCGAGTCTTGGCCATACTTCTCGGTAACTGTATGACTCCGTAGTGGTATAACGGTTGGCTTCTCCTGATGCCTGCCCTCAACCAAATGCTCTGCACTGAACTCTGTGCTACATCAGTCACTCTCTGTCCAGTCACAGACAGTCTCAGCCAATCAAAGAGCTATCAAACAATAATCACTGCTCAGATAGGGATGTAATTGTTGTGGACAACTGGGGTTATGATCCTGTAAGTCCGGCGCACTTCAACATCAGGACTTCGTCAGGACGATTTTGCACAAACCACAAAGATCAGGTTCATTTTTTCAGAATTGTTTTTATGAACTTTTTAGGTTTCTAATTAAAGATTTGCCCCAACCAGCCATACCTGTGACTGCTTTACCCCTTACGGTGGCTCTACAAGTAGATACCTACAGCATTCTTACACCCACACGTTATTTACATATTTCTGCTAGAAAAAAGCATTTCTCAAAAGTAAGGAATTAATTCAAATTAAATCAATTGTAGAAAAGACATGCAAATTGCTCTTTATATGCTTCCAGAACCACTGGTTCATAGATACAGCCCAAAATACAGCTGTTCCAAGCTCATAGGATCTCATCAGTGTCAGATATGGGAACAATGGCTTGTATTGGCCAAAGAGCTACTCCGGACTGACGGATAACCGCAAGATAGCCGATGCAGCACATCAGAACCAGTTTCAGTTAAGATAAATGATGAAGGATAAGTATGGTTGCCAGCATATAACTGTCTTAAGATTGCTACAGTGACTGGTTCATATTTCACATCTCCACCTTCTACTTCCCTCATTTCAACCATACCAAAGCGCCAGTAGCCGCACAGAAATGTCAGTTACCAATGGCTGCTTTCTTATTGGTGGCTGCCTTACAGTAGCCACACCCACTTCCCCATCGCCAGCTACAATTGTTGTTCTGCTATCGCTTGTATCATGTGACCCCCCACATCTATTAGATGATAAGTTTGTTTGGGCAGAACCATCTTTACATTCTGTTCATGTCATTGTATGTAATTTATTTTATCATGGTGCCTTCAACGTACAGTGCTGTGTAATATATTGGTGCTTTATAAATAAAGGATGATGATAACACATTTTTAAATAAATGTTCCCCACTACGGTTTGTACCATAGTATGGAGTTTGGAGAGTAGTGTGTGAGAAGTAAAGGATGTATTTCACATTTTATGTTTAAATTCTATAGATCCCCATGGAACATTAATCACCTATTATACTGCAGCCCTTAACAATTTCTGACCATTAGCCAGTAACCCCTCTGTGTGCGGACAGGGGAACGATATTTGATGAAACGTGAATTTGTCTCGGCGATCTAACAATAGTTTCAGCTGCTTTCTTCTGCGTTGTGTGCAGATACACAGGAAACGGCTGAACGTTCAGTGAGCACTGAGAGCAGAGGCTGGGACGACTTGATAAGATTTGGTTTTTATTATCACCAAGCTGAACTATGTTAAAGATACGAGTTGGGCACATATGTGTCTGATCTCCACTTCCCCGGCCAATGTATCCTGTCGCAAAACCCACAACACAATGTGCATCGGTTTGTGTTTGACTCATATGCTAATGTCACATGAGGACGTCTGTGAACTATAACTAAGGAATGGACCAAGTTATGCACCAATTACAGCATATACAATGATACGTATAGCTGACTACACTCCAAGAGACTCCTGAGAGCAAGCACATCTACCAGGATTGCTTACCTGCTGCAAAGTGGGCAGGGCTATGATGTAATACATGTCAAGCCCTGCCTACACATAGGTGCAGGGAAGTGGCTGTACTTTTGTGGGTGGGGCCTGATAATGCGCCCACCCACAAAACGCTTCAACAAGTCCCGCCCACCTCATATTTTTCTACCTTGCCTTTTCCGTAAACTATATCCTTAATCCTTCAGTCCCTGACCCACTGAGCTCACAATCTGTTCTTAATTGTTGTTTTGGAGCAAATAGCTGCTATTACATTATAGCTATCTTGTGTATATTAGTCATTCGGAATGTGTTGACAGTATTTTCTCCATGTTTAAATGTAATATGTATTCATTTGAATCTATTTACATTTAAGGTTCTTGTAAAATTGAACACACAACAAATTGTGTGCAGACACTGCAGAGTGATATAATATGATTTAGTTGGACAACTCTCCTAATGACTTTACATAAATACTGCAAATGAGGTGAGGATACCCAGTGATTATTAACCTCAGACGACCAGAAAAGTTTTGTCATATGACGATAACATTATTAGGCAGAGACTGATGTGTATGATTCAGTTTTCTCTTGAAAGCGCAGCATAATATAATAATATAATAAATAAATAAATAAAGAGCCAGCACATCTTAGACAACTAACAAATGATAAAGATTAGTTTGAAAATGGACATTCCATTCTTAAACAATTCTGTTGACTCAGCAGATTTATCACAAAGTTTTTTGAGCCAATCACACAATAAGCGACCATTCGGCCCGATAACGAATTAGCACAGTGGCTAAGTGGTTAGCACTTCTGCCTTACACCACTGGGGTCATGAGTTTAATTTCCGACCATGGTCTTATCTGTGAGGAGTTTGTATGTTCTCCCCTTGCTTGCGTGGGTTTTCTCCGGGTGCTCCGGTTTCCTCCCACACTCCAAAAACATACTGGTAGGTTAATTGCTGCTAACAAATTGACCCTAGTCTGTCTGTGTCTGTGTGTGTTTGTCTGTGTGTGTATGTTAGGGAATTTAGACTGTAAGTCCCAATGGGGCAGGGACTGATGTGAGTGAGTTCTCTGTACAGCGTTGCGGAATTAGTGGCGCTATATAAATAAATGGTAATAATAATGTGTATGCATCAACGATGAACGATTATCGTTCCAAAGTACATCGTATTGTTTGATTTGATTTTTAAACCAAACTAAAAATCTTGTTCAACGATGGAACAGTGTTGTGCCAATTCTGCAGTGTGTATGTACTCAGGACCGGCAGTGTCCATAGATCTCTATGGAGTTTGCAGAATCACGATCTTTTCAGCCGGTGGTTATGGCAGATGAAGAGCACAGATCTGAAGGTAAATCGTGTAAAACGTGTATATTGTGTACACAGGAATCGGCATGCTGATCGGGACTATTTTTTTTTTCTCAGTCGCCGGTAAAATCATTAGTGACATCACATCGGGGGAACTTTTCTGTAGTGTGTCCCCAGCCTACGATTCCACAACAGATCTGTGTAAATAAAATTGCATCCAATGTAGACTCCTGAGCTTATCTGCTGTCGAATCCAAGGGCAGCGGCAAAAAACCCAACAACTAAAGAACCTATAAACCAGTAGAATTTTCTGAAAGTGGAGCTTCCTTTTATTATAGAAATAAAAACAATAAAAGGCCGTAATAAAACAAGATATCAGCTTGTAATTGATCAATTACATTGGATATAAAGTACATTTAAGAGCCTTGATCTCGCCGTTCACATAGGACTAGGATGAGTGTGACAGGACAGCCTCCTACTTAGCAGGTCAAGCAAAGTATTCCGAGACATTAGGATCACCAACAAAAACGATTGCGTGTGTCTGTTCTCACGAGAGGGGATGAAGCAAACGCTTCCTTGGGAAAACTGCTCTATTCTACTTCTCATAGAAACACGGAGCATTTTTTTGTTTTTTGTGTGGTCTCTGTAGCATAATAATGTTATAGAAATGTAAGGATCCCAGCGTCAATGCCGAAGTTGTACTACAAGATCCACATGGCGAGGACTTAAAGCTGGGCTCTTCGCCCAAACAAATCTGGAATAACTGGGGACGCAGTATAAACAGTAACGTTATATACGTTGGAAACTAAACCCTCTACAGCAATATGTGCGCTGCAGCGTGTTTAATAAAATACATTATAGGTTTATGGCTGTGGCCATTTCCTTTTAAAACAAACACAATTTGTATGTAATCATTTTATTCAGATATTGAGCTAATTTATTGAAACACTTCTATTGAACAGTAGGTAGTTTGACCTTTCCATTATTAAATAGACCATGGCTAAAAAATAATAATGATACAAAAAAAAGTTTAGGTAATTCCTGTGTTATGTTTTAATTCTTGACGTCGCCCCGGCATTTGATGAATATGTCGAGTTCTGCTCATGTTGCGTACAATAGATTCCCACACAGCTTGTTATTTTGTGTTTGTGTTGAAATTTCTCTGGAGGATAAATGTCTTGTAAAACATTCTTGCTCTGCAGCATGAACGAATTATTAAACTCTAGAGCATTAAAAGAGAGAAGTGTACTGAAGAAAAGAATTTTTTCATTAAAATGCAGTTTGTATTGATAAAACAGATTACCAGCATTTGATGAAATGTGAAACGTAGATCTATCTGTATCACTAAATAACCGCAAGGTTTATTTTGGCAGAGTGAGAAGTATGAAATAAACTTCGGGACCAATTAGTCTTCCTGCTAGTCCTGTAATTGACTTTGCCGCGCTATTTTTTATTTTTATTTTGTATATGTAGGGTACACTTTTGCTTCGATCGGTTTTTCATGCGATTGTTATTATTAATAAGGATATAATGCCCGCGTATTCCACCGCGCTGTACAGTCGTTGAGATATATTTAAATGTACTAGGACAAAGCAAAGGACAGGGGCAGCACGTGGCTCAGTAGCTAGCACTCCTGCCTCACAGCACTGGGGTCATGAATTCGATTTCCGACCATGGCCTTATCTGTGTGGAGTTTGTGTGTTCTCCCCGTGTTTGCGTGGGTTTCCTCCGGGTGCTCCGGTTTCCTCCCACAATACAAAAACATACTGGTAGGTTAATTGGATTCTATCAAATTGACCTTAGTCTGTCTGTGTGTATGTTAGGGAATTTAGACTGTAAGCTCTGTTAGGGCAGGGAGTGATGTCAGTGAGTTCTTTGTACAGCGCTACGGAATTAGTGGCGCTATATAAATGATGATGATGATGAAGTCTCAGTGAGATAGATGCTGAGTGCAAGAGCTTACAATTTAAAGGGGAACGATGCAGAAGGAAATAGTGATTGCTCGTAGAATCAGCCAGGCACAATGATGTGTTAATATTATTGTTCCAGCTTTGTGTGTCTTAGCAGCATTATATTATAATAAATATATATAATTCATAGATACAAGGTGTTATAATAAAAAGAACATACAGGGAAACAACGGGAAGGAGGGCCACACTTGCCAGAGTTTACTATCTAATTGCTTATTTTATTTTACATTTGTTTTAATTTTTGCAGACGCCAAACTACAAGTTAAGTCATTGTTATCCACCTTGTCATTGCCATCTATCAATTGGCAAGCTGGATGTTGACACATTGACATTTACTGGTAAGTGATCCGGCTGCGAGGAAGTCCCAGTGACATACGATGCAAATTCATTTGTCACCGAGGGTCATTTCTGGGGCTTCTTACCTTTCTCAATATTCCAGCTCACATGTTCTTGGATTGTGATGTGAGAAGCCACAGAGGGCAGAAAGAAACCTTGTGGATACGATCCTAGAACGCCTCTCAGAATCATAGATTTAACTGTTTCTATGAAAAAAAAAACCATAAATAATCGAAAAACTGAATGTAAAGATTTGTATCTCCCTCTGTGGTTGTTATTTTGTTGGATGATTGCTTTCCATAACGGCTGAAGGTGGGAGGATACTGTACCACGATCCAGGAAGTCCCCCAGCCACCCCACCCCATCTGGTTGAGAACCAGACCAGGTTCTCTGGTGCTTTGGGCTCTCTTGGATGGAGTGTTTATGCCGACGTTCCCTGCCATGTATTTTCGCAGTAAATCAGGCTCCGTGGCAGCTATTTGAGAATGTGTTAATCTAGGAATGCCACAGTTTTGTGCAGGAGGTCCTCCTCCCAAGCCAAAGGTGCTCAGTTCACGCTTTTCAACACTTTGTAAATTGCAGGAATGTTTTGAGAAATTTTGACAGTCATTTCTGGCTTTTGGTGCTGCCTGTTCCAGTGCATATAACAGGAACCAAACAGTAAAACACAGAGATCAATCATATGAAATTGCTTAGCTTACCCAAACCTGGACTACTGGAGACCTGTCTTATAACATACTGTATTTAAGGCATTTAATCTGCCATGGTAAAATTAATAATTTGCATATCCATAATGCTTTTATACTTTCTTATTAGTTTTCCCTTAAAGGTTTTAAAAATAATATACCATCATTTGTTCACATATATCCTACAGCAACATTAGAGGTCCATCCTGAACCTCATGGAGTTGATTATCTTAGCAGTTAGTCACCTTCTCTCGTCCGTCTTCAGTCCTTGCAGATATTTTGTTTTGAAGAAGGGATAGCCTTGTTGTTGTTTGTTTTTGCTGTGACAGTGTTTGCAAGCTTGAAGTCTTTAGTTTTAGGGTTACTCCCTTTATTGCACTGTCCCCAAATTATGGGGTAGATTTATCAAACCTTCTAAAAAGTAAAAGGCAATGGTGTTGCCCATAGCAACCAATCAAAGTCTAGCTATCATTTATCTGGTAAATTCTAGAAAATGATAGCTGGAATCCGATTGGTTCTTGGGACCCATACTTCATTTTTAAACAATGTATTTCATTTTACTTGCATCACTGTTGTCTACTTAAGTATATTATTGCTAATACAAATAACTGCAAACGGGTCATTAATAATTGGATTATTAGTACTCAGTCAGGTTGAAAAATTAGCCATAAATGGCAGGGCAACCAATCTTTTGGGTTACAATTTATAAGTTAAGAACCCCTTGTTGGGGGGCCAATTTATTAATGGCTGCTTATGCCCCCCGTTAAATATCAACCCTTATCGCAATGATGAAGCCATCTAATAAAAAATTATCCAGGAACAGTGCGTCTGATAGGAGGCTGTCCCGGCAATGACTGGCCTTACCTCTCACCTCCAGGAGTCTAATGTGCAGGCCTTTTTGTGACAGTTATCAGAAAATCACTCTCCTGCAATGCTCTCCTCATAGGGTAGAACGGTTAACGCCCGCCATCTTCAGAAGGTGTTAGACTGCATACACACTAGCCTTGTTTAGGACGATAAAGGGAAGAGCGGACGTCCCTTTAGCGACTTTTTACAGCCATGTTGTTGTGAGCAATGACTGTAATTTCGTACTCACTGTTGTGGATCGGTCGGAGGTTTATACACACTACACAACGGTAACGAGATTGGAACGAAAATATTGAACGGTACGACCAACCAAATGAGGCGATAATCGTCCATTTGGGCAGACTTTCGACCATCGTGTCACTACACACACTGACCCGACTTTTGAACGAGCGGTCGTATGTCGGCTGGTTGTGACGATTATTGGACAAAAACCCTGTAGTGTGTACCTAGCTTTAGTCATCGGGGTAAAGCTCAGAGAAGCTAGGCTTTTTAGCGCTTGTTGAAATGGGCCACACCGCAGTCCCCATTGAAACTTATGGGGACTGTGGTTTACTGCGTAACTTAGCCTAATTCAGGAGATATCTATGATATTCTCCTGCATTAGGCCTTTGTTATATAGAAGGTGTCTCTCAGTAAATCCCGTGTTTGAGCTTTGATGCCCCGTCACACCGACATTTGTGCATACGGGAAGGGAACAGTGTAAACTTATTTACCAGGCTCTTGATGGGGTGCACCAAGCAAAGCCCGTGGCATGTGACCAGAAGAGCACTTTACTCACTAATCAGATAGACACGCTTGCACAAAGCCTGTGTCGTGTGACACAGAAGAGCACTTTACTCACTAATCAGGTAGACACGCTTGTACAAAGCCTGTGTCGTGTGACACAGAAGAGCACTTTACCCACTAATCAGGTAGACACACTTGTACAAAGCCTGTGTCATGTGACACAGAAGAGCACTTTACTCACTAATCAGGTAGACACGCTTGCACAAAGCCCGTGTCATGTGACACAGAAGAGCACTTTACTCACTAATCAGGTAGACACGCTTGCACAAAGCCCGTGGCATGTGACACAGAAGAGCACTTTACTCACTAATCAGATGGACACACTTTCAGGTTATTTACACAAAACACTAAAGACAGATGTTTAGATACCTTTAGACTCAATGGCTTCTTTGTTATTGATGTCTGAGACATCTTACAGTAGAACTCATCACTCAGTCAGTTTCCCTTTAATAGCATGGTAATAAAATCAGGGGGCTGGAGAGGATGGGATTTTACAATAAAATGCCTCAGCTCTTCAGTAACTTCCCCTTCTTTGCCAAAGTAAATCCACAATTAAACCCATGTGGTGTTTTAAACAATGATCCAAAAAGACAATTAATAAATTGTTTGCCGTTTGCTTATGGAAAAATGTGTCACTTTGTTGAAGAAATATTTTCTCCTGCATAGTGGTTATTTGACAGACGTGTGCAGGATGATGGTGCACAATTATTGTGTTAAATGTATATAGCTTGAAGTCTGGCGGTACCTTGTACCCTGGTTCCGCCATTGGCTATGGAATATCTTAGGATAGTTTAGCAACGGTAGGAGAGTCTCTGTCAAACAACTGAATCCATTTCCATTTTACCACACTTGCTGCAGCCATTCAGCACTCAAGCTCTGGAACTATGGAATGTTCGTTTAGAGTTCCATTGTATTTTACCTTTTACATACAAATAGAAGGTTCACACTCAGTTCTGTAATGAGATTGTTTGCATTACATGACACGTTATAGTTACAAGTGCTGCTTTGAAATTTGTTGATACATTATTGTATCACGGTTCACGTTCCTAACTATTTCTCTTTAAGTTCTGTAAGCATGAAATATCTTGGCCCCCATCCATGCAAGGTGCTAAGCTGTAACACCCCTTAGCTGTGATTCATGTCGGTGGGAGCTGGGACCCCCCCGAGATTAGCACGCCTTAGTGAATAAGAGCACTTGTGTGCAGGTAGACACCCAGCATGTTCTGACTCTGTCTTATGGCATAAAGCTGCTTACAACACATGAGCCTTAATATCTGGTTTCATAACCTAATTCACCATATGGCTTTGCAGAGAAAAAGAGAAATTCAATACAAAACTACCATTTAAAATAGTTTCTTCGTGGTATACTGTGTCTTGTTATATAATACCTTGACACAGCTTGAGAATTGAACGCTTATTTTTTTTCCCCTTAGCATTGATTGTACTTGTTTGACATTGCTGTAAATACCTTGTAAGTGTGTATATTAGTTGATATTTTCAGCTTGCAGTTAAGGATGATTTGATCATTTCTATTTATAAACCTCTGTTCAGTTATCCAGGAATGATCTTTTTTGCAGGAAAAAAAGATCAAATTGTAATTTATTTAGTTCACCTGTTTAACTCACCTATATAATGTAATCCTCCTATTGTAAAAAAAAGAAATGATTGTATAAGCATATGATGTTTTTAGGGGAATCACAAGTGGCCGTTCGATATTTGAAGGGACCGCAAACTGCATTCAGACAGAGGAAGTAGGCATTTCTAAGGTGCCATGGCACACACCCTATGCTTTGCTTGCAGTCCATTATGACGTCAGAGTATCCTCATAATGGACCTGAGTTATTAAGGAGATCAAAGCATAAAAAGGGAGTAACTTTGCACCTGGCCAAAACCATGTTGCATTGGAGGGGGGGGGGGGGGACTAATTTTAAAATGTGGGGACAGATAGTTGTGGTAGGGCATGTCCTAGATCAACTTTAAATTTCAGTGTAAAAATAAAGCTATCCAGTATTTGTGTGCTATATGAAAAACAGCCAGTGTTTAACTTATGTGCAAAATAATAAACTAATTTGCACCCCTTGTATTGTAACATGGTTTGCCCTGGAGATCATTTACTCCTTTTTTTTTTTGCCTTAGTTTCCTTAAGGACTCAGTCCCAATATGTCCACATAATGTAAGTAGAAGGTTCATACACACATGCCAACAGTCCTAATTCCCTGCAGCGATATAGGGCGTGGCCTCCATAGAAATGGGTGGGGCGCAAGGTCCAGGTAGGACTAGCTTGTCCTAATTTTCTGTTCAGGAATGCCGGTAGGTATGGTTAGTAATGGTTCAATTCAGTCAATTCAGGGGAGGAACACTGCATTACCCCATACCAACATTTTATTTTGGGGGGGGGGGGGGACCTTTTCCCTCAAAAGGGGCTTCTTGCCACCCACAGAGCATAGAGGGGCCTCTTCTGAGCCCTTGCTCAGTGAAGAAATGAAAGAGGGTGTCAATGTGCATAAGCTGTACTCTCGGGCGGGGCGGGGCCCTTGCCAGGTTAGTTCCGCCACTGGCTGATGGATAGTGTTGGTCAGTGAGACCCCACCTCTCGTTACAGAACGGACTGGGTGTATCCACCACTCTAGCACACGGCTCCTCTTAACTTCTTCATTGCCATAAACGAGCGTGCAATAAAATGATTACAACATAGCCAGAGGAAAATGTCTATTTTTTATTTCTTTATTTTTTAAATTCTATTATTTATTTAAAATCTAGGTTAATAGTATTTTAGCTAGAAGTGATCTTCATGAATCCCCGTCTCATCCTGGGAAGAAATAAACAAGCTGCCCATAGCAACCAATCAGATTATATCTATCATTGTGTATAGAATGTACTAGATAAATGATCGCTAGAATCTGATTGATTGCTGTGGGCAACAGTTCCACTTTTCCTTTTTAGAAGGTTTGATAAATCTCCCCCCAAGAGTTTAACACAATAGAAGATATCGCTCTACAGCTCTGACAGATTGATAGAACCACATTGCAGTGTAAACTGTCCTATAAGATTAAATGGCCGCCCCCAGGCAGTTTCTGTATATATGTCATACTTTTACAGGTGAAGGGGGGTTATTGATTACCCTTGTGATATTTTGCATGGATTGCATGCTGCTATGGGGTTAAGATGAGTAGTATCCTATTGATAATTACAACTATGTGAATTTGTTGGGATCATTACTTTGAAGAAGCCGACATAGTCAAACTTGCTGTTGATTTATAAACAGTGTAATTAGAGGCTTCTCTTTTAAATGCTCTTCGCTGGCGTTGTGGCGGGTTTTATTGCCCGGTCCATCCCTCTGATTCAATTTCAAAATTGCTTTCTCAATGAACTATAGTATATGCTTGCCAAATAATGTTGCTGCTAGTACCGCACCTCTTTAATTTCTTTGTCCTGTCTGTAAATGAGCAATAAATTGTTTGATAAATTGGTCAGCAAGGTCATACTAGTTGTTAAGTGAATTACACTTCAGGAATTAGGATAATTTTCCCCAGTGATCATTGACGCTGGCTGTTCTAGATGTAATAGATCAGGTTTAAGCAGAACCATGGCTCTCCAGCAGTCGTGGAGCTACTGACTACACAGACTGGGACTTGTAGTTCCCCAACCCAAATCTGACGGGACACAAGCTGCCTAGACCAGTCGATTGTCAGCCAGACTCCAATGTTGAAGTCTGAAACTGTTCCGTAATAGACAGTTCTGTGGTGGAATTAGGGTAGTGAAAACTTATATATGATAATTACCCTTATATAAAGAGTTTGTTTAGTTACTAGATGCGAGGTACTAGGCCAACGTGTATCCAATCCGTGCATCTAAACGCGAGGTGTCTATCAAACTGGGATGGAAACAGTTAACCACACCTCATACCAAATAAGTTGTTACATCCAACTTCAGTGTATGTGAGTCTGTGTGTGTGTGTATATATATATATATATACACACACACACACACACACATATAAACATGTATATCATACTTGCCAACATGGGCAAGATGATTCCCGGGAGGTCTGGGGTGCAGGTGGGTGTGTGAGGGCGGGGCTTGTAGAATTGCGTCATTAGCCCCGTCCCCGAAACGGCCTTCACTACCTACTCTGGACCAATAAAAACAGTGGGCGGGGCCACGATGACGCGTCCATGTCCAACTTAAAAGTTTTTTGTTTTTTTTAAGATATCAGTGTCAGAAATAGGGGGAATGTTTTACACGGGATAGATTGTTAAAACTAACTTTTGGTTTATTATATTATTCAGCAGTACACAGGCTTTGATGTCCATTACCAATTAATAGTGAAGTTGCTTAATCTTAATTGATTAAAAAGCTTCAAAAATGTTCTCACTTGAAAATTAGTATAAATAAAAGAGTATGTATTTCCCTTAAAATGCTTGAAATCTTTTACTTTAGGTCCTTTACCCATCGCATTTTAGCGCTAGTGACAGCATGTAAGTGGGTATAGGAATGGAACATATTGGTTACAATGACCTCTTACCCACGAGCCTTTGCACTTGCAGTCAGGAGTGTTTGCATTGCGGTGCTGTTATTTGACCCTTCCTGCTCCAGTTACTTGTGCTCACTGCAAGTCCAACACATTGGGGGGGTCAGTCAGTGGGTTGTCCTCAATCCACCCCAATGCACGTTCAAGCTCTTGTTAACCAGCACATATGAAACGCATCGTTTAACCATACTTGCCAACTTTGGGGTCATGATGTCTGGGAGTGGTCTCCGTCATGAAGGTGTGGCCGCGCGGATCTCGTCATTAGAGGCCAGGATGATGTGTTTAGCCCCGCCCCCACCCACCAACAAAGAGGGCAGGCTGCGGGAGGTTGCCTTGCTCTCCCGGGAGTCCGGGAGAACTCCCAAAAATTTGAGAGTCTCCCGGACATTCTGGGAGAGTGGGCAGCTGTGTGTTTAACGAGATGCCAGTCTATAAGCATCTGCACCTTTTGTGAAATCAATGGGATGTGTGGTCATATTGTATCAATGTACACTGTGTAACTGTCAATTAAGTTTGTTGATACAACATGGATGAAAGCTTAGTGAGCAAGAGTGTCTTATTGCAGACTCGATGCTACAATATATACTCTGATGTCATAGAGACCGTCTCTGGGTATTGGTGTCTGATTGTTGTCGAGTGCCCCTTTATCTGCTCCGTCATAAGCCCTAATACACATTTGCCAACCAAAGTAGCGCTTGAGTGAGAATAACAGAAATGCTCTTTGTTTGTGTATTTCATTTGCCTTTGTAGCAGAAAGAAGCGTTGTCTTGTGTTCCTGTCCGCAGACATTTGGCATACGTTTCATCCCAGCAGCTGTTTTTTCTTAAAGTGCAGCACAGTGTAGCACTCGGGTGACACTCGCATTAATACTTCACGTTCTGCTATCATACGCTGTCACGCTGAAATATGGATATAGGTTACTTGTGTTTGTAGCCTTTGTCCTGCTAAATTATGAAAGGACTTTGCTGTAGTGTGAGCTAAACAATAAATGGATAGAGAGGGAGATAGATAATCCCCCCCCCTCCTATAATTGCACCTATAACTTTTAAAGTACGACCATGCCAAGTAAAACTCCCTGTGCTGATTTTGGAAGCGAATTTCTCGCAGGCGTCTCTACCTTTCTGCCAAAGTATACCTTTTCCATGCTCTGATAAAATGTTATTAGATCCAATTTTCTTGATTAGTATAAATGACTGCAGAGGAATACAAATAGCTTAGTAATGGGTGAAAATAACATCTTGGCCTGTGTCTTAGAGAAGAAATATGCGACACACCCAGGATACCACAGAGGACCTGTAGTAAAATCTGATTTATTTGCAGAATGTTTAATTGTCACAGACAGGGGGGTTTAACTGTTGCATGACTAAGGGTTAACTTTGGAGTGTACAATGCAACGAAAACCTCTGCAGGTAAATTCTACTTGTTCAGTAGTTGTGTTTAAGCATAAACACGGCCTTAGCGGTGTTTAAAGTGCATATTGTCTACTTACGTTGGGGGCAGACATTTTGCGGGCCGAAAAATGCAGTTTATCAATTTGCAGCAAGTTATTGACATCAGTGAAGTATAAGGCACACATTGATGGGCAGCACGGTGGCTCAGTGGTTAGCACTTCTGCCTCACAGCGCTGGGTTCATGAGTTCAATTCCCAGCCATGGCACTATCTGTGTGGAGTTTGTATCTTCTCCCCATGTTTGCCTGGGTTTCCTCTGGGTACTCCGGTTTCCTCCCACACTCCAAAAACATACTAGTTACTAAACTAAACAGACTAATTGGCTGCTCTCAAAATTGACCATAGTGTCTCTCTGTCTGTCTGTGTGTGTTAGGGAGTTTAGACTATAAGCTTCAATGGGGCAGGGATTGATGTGAATGGCGCTATATGAATAAATGGTGATGATGATGGTGATGATGTAACTAATTCCATTGGTGGAAGTGGGGGTGTAGGTGATACCGCCACTTCTCCTACTGCCTTCACTACATTTAGGTAAAAAGCGTGTTTTAAATCACACACATCAACTCTACCAGAGGCGTGCAGATTTCTGGGGGGGGGGGGCATCCCAAAAATGTCTTGCAATTCCCCCAGATAGAAAGGCGCTTGAGGGCACGGCGACATGATTTGCCTCCACCACTAGGTCATCGGAGAGGGGGTGTTATGTTTTTTTTGACAAAACGCGTCAGCCCGCAAAGCTCATCCTGAGTTTGTAAGCCTCATTCCAGCATCGCCCGGAGGGCAGGTCTACAAAGTCTTTGTAAAGTACTCTTTACCCTCTATGTTGAAGTAGACACGTAAAAATTTACAGAGCTTAAAATGAATAACTCCTGCACACAGGAACTTTTGCCCAGACCCTATATTTCCGATCGGAGATCAGTACACTATAATGACTTTATTGACTGAACAGGCATTAGATGCTGCTGATTATTGACGTAAAGTCCTTTAAGTGGACTGAGACATGGGAAAAATTAAGTTAAAGCCAAAGTCGATTCTGCAATCAGATCTGTCACATCACCTGTTTTCTGGAGCTGCGAGAACCCCAGAGGATACGTAGCCCCCTGTGGTAATACCACACTCCATATTATACATATTACTCTATTATACTAGACCGAAACAATCACTGGCATCTATCCAGCTCCACTTCATTGCCAAGGTCAGAGCGATCGTCTTTTCCTGCCCTTTTATATTGTAATCTGGAAAAAATATACATCTATTAAAGTAATTGGGACAAACATCTCTTAAGAAAATTATTTTAAAACACAGCTTTACTTAGCATGTAAATGTTTTAGACTTACATGCTGAGTGAGTCTTGTAGTTCCACAGCAGCTGCGGAGCAGGTCGTCAAAGCCTTCTATGACGTGTAGAATACATTTTCCCATTAGCGCTTTGGTATTTACCGAATGGAACTAATTTTACATGGTTAGAAGTTACGATTTTTTTTTTTTTTTAGATTTTGGTGAGCCAGTAAACCTGCCTAAACAAACTCCTTTGACCTTGAACAAACTAATATTCCACGGTGCGGCCTTTTTTGAATAGATGCCCAAACCCACAAGTGGGAGAGGATCTTGGACCTCCTCCCAGAACAAAACCAGCCTTCGTTCTGGAGGCCACCTGAGGGATCAAAAGCTCTGACGTAGCCTCAGAATTTATTGTAGGTTATGGTTTGCTGGTCCTAACTGTTAGCAGAGGAAGCTCTGGGTTCAGGAGGAGATACGGCTGTGACTGTACATAGCACGGTACTTCTGAAGACGTTGAAGTTGTTAAAGCACAAGTGGATTGCCAAAAGGCTTCTAAACCATGGCCCAGCTGATTTGTATCCCATGCAGTAAGGAACTGGTGCTTTTTTTTCCCTTTTTTTTTACCAGCGGTGTTGGTTTTGCTTCGCTAAATGTATCCTGACGTGCAGTGTCGGACTGGGGCATGAAGGGCCCACCGGGGGACTGCAACACTAGGGGCCCACCAGAGGGTGTGTGGTCAGCCATCATAGAGGCGGGACCAGACACTAGAGGGGGAGTGGTCAGTCCACGAAGGACAGCTAGCACCTTAGTGTAGTATATAAATAATACAGTGTGTGTATAAAGAATACACAGTCTTGACCTGCGCCTTAGATTGGGCAGAACAGTCACCGAAAATCAGGCTTGGCTAACCTGTGGCACGCCAGGTGTTGTGAAACTACAAGCACCAGCATGCTTTGCCAATATATAGCAGCTTATTGCTGGAAGGGTATGCTGGGACTTGTAGTTTCACAACATCTGGAGTACCACAGGTTAGCCAAGCCTGCGCTAGACTAAGAACATTTGACAGACTGTCCTACCTGTTGTTGTCACTTTTATCACCTGTGGCTGCTGGTTTTTTTAGTTGCGGCTTGTCTGGATACTGGAATGTTGAGGGCCCTATTTGAAAAAAATAATGGGTACATTTAGGAACGCCATCCTTCCCTGCCATTAAATCAACAGCACCCACATTTAATAATTAGGCCTCTCTCCAGCCTCAACATTAAAGTAATAGTGCTCACATTTTATAAATAGATCTATTTCCCTCCAACCGACCCCAACATCAAATTAATAGTATTCCCATTTAATAAATAAACCTATTACCCTCCCTCCAAACAGCCCCAGCAATAAATTAATAGCATTTACTTTTAATACATCCATTTCCCACAACCATTCCCAGCATTAAATAATTAATTTTCACATTTAATAGATAGCCCTCCTCCCCACACTCAGCCCCACATTCAATTATAGACCCAAACCACCTCAGCATTAAAGGTCCCATCACCCTCTCCCTATAGTGTTCTCTGTGCAGCCCCCCTCACTATAGTTTAGCATAGGCAGCCCCCCCTCACTATAGTTTAGTATAGTTAGCCCCCCTATAGTTTAGTATGGATAGGCAGCCCTCCTATGCCACATACTAATGCCCCGAAAACAATGTTATGCCACAAAGTAGTGCCCCAAATGTTATGCCACATAGTGCCCCCAAAGTTATGCCACCCAGTAGTGCCCCAAATGTTATGCCACATAGTGCCCCCAAAGTTATGCCACCCAGTAGTGCCCCAAATGTTATGCCACATAGTGCCCCCAAAGTTATGCCACCCAGTAGTACCCCAAATGTTATGCCACATAGTGCCCCCAAATGCCCCCAAAGTTATGCCACCCAGCAGTGCCCCCAATACACACACACACACACACACACACACACACAGTTAATATACTTACCGAGATGTTGATTGCTGCAGGCTCTCTGCTCCTTCTCCCTTCTTCAGCGGCGGCAGGAGGCGGGAACATCAGCTGACAGGGGGAGAGGGCGGGTCACATGATCGCAGCTGTGATCGCAGTTGAAAGATGACTGGCTGTCAGTGACAGCCAGTCATCTTTCAATTGTGATCGCAGCTGCGATCGCAATTGAGCAGCGGGGACGCCGGAGAAGAGAGGACAACTCGTGAGGACGGGCCTCCAGGTATGCTCCGCCCACGGGTTAGAGGGGGTGTGGCCGTAAGGTAGCCGGGCCTACCGGTGATTTTACCCGTAGCCTGCTGGGCCAGTCCGACGCTGCTGACGTGTACTTAGTACTGATCTGGGTACCGCAACATGTAAAAGGTCAAACAAAGACATATGTACTTAAAAGGGCGAAAATATTAGAATTAATAATTCTTATGCAAACTCTCAACTTTGTTATTCTTTAGAATCTATGGCTCTTTCTTACTATTTACATGCATTTTATTTTGGTTGTCTGAGCTAGGTTGTCTGATGTCTCACCTTTTTTTTTAAAAGTTCAAAGTGGGCAGCACGGTGGCTTAGTGGTTAGCACTTCTGCCTCACAGCACTGGGGTCATGAGTTTGATTCCTGACCATGGCCTTATCTGTGTGGAATTTGTATGTTCTCCCCGTGTTTGCTTGTGTTTGTGTGGGTTTCCTCCCAAACTCCAAAAACATACTAGTAGGTTAATTGGCTGCTTTTTAAATTGTCCTTAGTCTCTCTTGGTCTGTGTGTGTGTGTGTGTGTGTGTGTATGTTTGGGGATTTAGATTGTAAGCTCCAATGGGGCAGACACTGATGTGAAGTTCTCTGTACAGCGCTGCGGAATTAGTGGCGCTATAATAATAAATAGATGATGATAATTGACAGTTCCAGGAGTTCTCCTAATCTACTGCGGGGAACCGGGTACCGTATTAAAAAAAAATTTTTCAATTGAAAGCTTTATTGTTCATTAATTGGTAAGCCTGTTACAGTGCTTCCCTGCCAGACCGGATTTAACTCTGTGCAGGAGGGTCTCTTGCTGGGCGCAGAAGTAGACCAAGAGAAAGGTCTTTGGCACCACAGGAACCAACTTTATACAATGATTGGGGGTGCTCACGTTACCTTCCCCCATATGACTAAAAACATGCCTATTCTTCAGGAGTGTCCAGGAGACCCCCTGAATTTCGATTAGTTCTCTCGGTTGTGGAGAGCGGGCCTTACTCCCTAATCCCGCCCACTTCCCAGTGAAGTTGGCTAGATGGGACCGCAACGACGCGCTTCGCCGTGGAATTTGTTTTGTGGGAGGCGGGGACAAAATGTCATGATTTTTGGAACCACGACCTCCTGCACCTCCCACTTAACCTCCCCCCTGGAATTTGTGTTCTAGTAGGACTTAAAAATGCCATGCATAGATATTATTAGGGTGCCACAAAGCTGACTCCTTTTGGATTGAGGAGTTTAAATTAACCACAAAACATAAGATGAGGTTGAAATTATTGTTTTCTGAAGGTGGAGTTCCCCTTTTAAGGTGCTTAATAAATACATGAAAAAAAATGGTAGTGTATTAAATCAGATACAAATGAATACCTGTAAACATATGTATGAAGGCAGTTAATTGGCTGTTCGGTCACATTGAGAAACTCAGTGTATGTAGTAATTGAGCTAAGCTAACAAACCAGAGATAAAATGAGATTCTCATCGCAGACCAATATTATTTAATTTCAAGGTATTACAGTTCATTTAACAGTTTTTGCTCAGACGGTTCTTTGCCATAGTAAACAATTACATCTTGATTCAGTGAAATTGTGATTCATGATGTATATATGTCATGGTGTCCAGTATTGCAGATACTTAAATCCATGTTACCTAAAATTTAGACTCACTATGTATATCGATAGATATCACAGGTTGTGTATTAATTTGCTGCTTAATATACCTGAAGTGACTGATTTGTTTATACATAAGTGACCAGTAACAACAAATATATTATTATTTTATTTACCCCTCCCCAAAAAACATTGCCCCTCTTTGCCTACTGCACCTGCTATGTTGCCCAAAGCAACCAATCAGATTCCAGCTATCATTTCTAGAATGTACTAGATAAATGATCGGCAGAATGTGATTGGTTGCTATGGACAACACCTCCGCTTTCCTTTATAGAAGGTTTCATACGTATACCCCTTAGTTGGGAGTATAAAATAGATTGCAAAGTTAGGTTTAGTAAACTACTCTGTACTAAAGACCAACAATGGGCAGCACAATGGCTTAGGGGTTAGCACTCCTGCCTCACAGTGCTGGGATCATGAGTTCAATTTCCGACCATGGCCTTATCTGTGTGAAGTTTGCATGTTCTCCCTGTGTTTGCGTGGGTTTCCTCCGGGTGCTCCGGTTTCCTCCCACACTCCAAAAACATACTAGTAGGTTAATTGGCTGCTAACAAAATTGACCCTAGTCTGTGTGTCGGTCTGTGTGTGTGTGTGTGTGTGTGTGTGTGTGTTTTAGGGAATTTAGACTGTAAGCTCCAATGGGGCAGGGACTGACGTGAGTGAGTTCTTTGTACAGCGCTGCAGAATCAGTGGCGCTATATAAATAAATGGTGACGATGAAGGTGCAACATCTATATTGAGTCGCTCTCTATAGCCTTTGTCTCCTTTTAATCTGGAGCTAATAAGTGGGATTCAAAATGATCAGTAGATTATCCCCTGTACAGCTGCAATTATGTTATAATTGAAATAATCATCACCCTCGTTTATGCTAAATAATATTTGTCTGGAGTTAGGATTGGTCATAATCTGTCTACCTGGCAAAATGAGATTATTGTACCTTGGACTCTGCGTTTCTCATTTAAACTGTTAGCGAAGGTTAAATGTTTATCCCAGGCATATGCAACATGACTTTTTATGAGAAGCCAATATTCTTAAATGCTGACTGGATTGTTTGTAAACATGCAAATGTTTGTATTGAAAAAAGTAACTTGAGAAGCGTATAATATTTGGAACCGAAAGGTACAACGTTTAAACATCTTTAAACAATGCTGTTCCAGTTACCCCTTGATGTAAGCTTCAAAGAAAAAATGAATCACAATTGTGAAAACATCAGCGGAATCAAACGGAACGGCCATGTTATTGTTTGTTCTTTGTGTGTGTGTAAAGCAAACAAGGGCTTGGAGTTTCCAACTGACCTGTGTGTTCCACATGTGTGTAAACCAGTTCAGGTTCTCAAGGAAAAGTCACAGGAAATCTGGGTCAGGGGAAGATTTGTAGACGAGTGGGATGGCTGTAATTTGTTCTAAGGAGACAGATCCCGCATTGTTCTTGTAGTTTAAAAAATAAAATAAATATCTGTGGCAAAAGAAATAAAAATACATTTCTGTGCCAAAAGTTTTTTTGATGTTTTATATGTCATCTTAACAAGTGAATATTTGACTGTTTAAAATGTACCCATCACCTACGCCAGACCTGAGCAACCTGGGGCTCGCCAGGTGTTTTAAAACTACAAGTTCCAGCATACCCTGCTATCTGTTGGCTGGCAAAGCATGCTGGGGCTTGTAGTTTCACAACACCTGGAGTGTACCTAACGGCAGCCATTTTGTTATCTGGCAACTACTGACAGATAATTCTAGCCCCTAAACTGTACGTGCTGGGCTCGATAACATATTTACCCCACCCACTTTTAGCAAACAACGCTGTCAAACCCCACCCACTCCTTTAGGGTTTTTTTTTCCTACCTTGCTCATATCATCGTTTCCTCTTTGGCTTCAGGGAGATCCCGGGGGAGGTGTGGGCGTGTGGGAACAGGACTTGACAAATCACATTATTTTGGTCCCGCCCCTAAACGATTGTCATAATTTGGGGCAATTACACCAGGGACGGGGCTAAGATGACGCAATATTTGCGTCATTAAGCCCCACCCCACCACTTATCTATTGTGGGGCGAGAACCGGGACGTTGCCCTGGTCTCCCAGAAATGCGGGAGTCACCTGGACATTCCGGGAGAGTAGGCAACTATGCATTAAAGAAAAGCAGCTAATGAATCTCTAGAGACTGAAGTGTCTTTTACATTTCTGTCTCCGTTACTGAAGCCATGTTGTCTTACCTGTCAGTCTTTGATTAAACCTTGGTCTCCATGAAAATGGCCACCTCCATAGGCATCAATGCATGTACTTAGGACACGATTTCTGAACTGTGTCATCATGCCACAGATGGTGAAGCCAACCACGTCTTGTACTGGCTCAGCATCGGGAGAATGCCAGACTCTTGAGGGAGTGAGGGAGATCACCCCTATTTCAGGGAGTCTCCCTGACGTTCAGGGAGAGCTGGCAAGTATGACCTTGCTTCAGGATCTCCCGTAACCAAGGTAGGAAAAGTAACCAACAATGACTAATAATCTCACTAAACTGAGGTAAAAGCTGAGAATGCAGCCTGTCCATTACCCGGGAATTAGCAAGTCACTTAGGGATGTTGCTATTTCCTGGTGAATTGAAAGGTTGCCTTATGGTAAACATTGGTTCAACCCACAAAATGGCCACTTCCTGTGAGTGTAGGCAGTGTGTACTGTAAACGCGCCAATGTAGTTTACTTTGGTGGTGAATGTACGCAGTGCTGTTGTTTTCTACGATGCCTGGTGAATATGTCTTTTGCACTGTAGTGTGGGTTTACAGCAATGGTTAATGTAGTATATTACCATTAGACCTAGGCAACTCCTCCTAGTTTTAGAGAACACCTTTCCTTCATCTGAATGTGGATGTTTAGTTGGATATTTTCATTCTCTGTCTCATGACCAGTAACAACAGTGTTACCCACCAACGTGAGAGCTAGCGCTGCTGTAATAAATCTATAAACTCAGACAGGTAGCTTCTGTCGTCGCTTCTGTGCCCGTAGAACTGGAACGGACCCCGTCCAAGAGTCTCATCCAACGTTATGTGATAGATCCATCCCGTACTGAGTAACCCCACTGGCTAAACTCGTACAATCCCAGTCACAGCCGTGTTTCATCCCAGATTTCCATCACCCAGGCTGCTCTGCAACACAAACAAATAAAAACAAAAAGAGGTTTAACAATTCTACTGCTCAGAAACGGACAAAACAAAACATTACAGCGCTGGATGATCTCATTAAGGCTTCATAGTGTTTTGTCTGTACCGTCTCCTGTAAAAATATAATGACTGCTGCTGTATATGTATGTAGTGATGTAGCTCACATTTAAGTAGTGGACAAATTAAATATGTTCTAAGGTACTCTAGGATCAGACCTGTGTTAACCGTCTGCATTTGCTCACATTGCAATGCAAACTATTTACACTGACCTTGGATTCTTGTCATCTCCTCTCGTTGTGTCCAGGACACCGCAGATCAGGATTTAAACTTTTGAGTCAAGGACAACGTTTTACGTAGTTCTCTTCTTTCCAGCCGCAGTTGCATGTTTGAAAGATTTATTTGAAAATCGTTGTCTCTGTAAATGTCTGTGTTTTTAAATATTGTCCCTAGAAATTATTTTGGACAACTATGTGTTTTGTATTAGGCGGAGGCTCAGCAATAATAATTGTAAGGATGACGTAAGGATGATCTAAGCGAGAAGAAGGTGTGTGTGGAATGTAGAACAGTTTAGATGTACATACAATTAAGCTATAATTGTAGTGGCAGATTAACATCTAACATATTATTTTCCAGTTCAAGATTACTTCTGGTCCGTTGCTTTATTCAGTTTATTCCTGCGGGAATTGTTTATTGTATACCATTTTAAAATGACCACTGAGGTAGGTGTGAGTGGGAAACCTACAAAGGAGATGCATAATTAAACCCCCGTAGGCTGTACGGGAAACTCTGGAGGTGTACAGCAAAGATATAGGAGTTTTGGAAAAAAAAAAGCAATCTCATGTAAAACATTTTTTTCTTCTTTAAATAACAAGTTAAATACCTTTTTAACATGCATCTGATAGTTATCATTGTTTGTTTTCTTCCTTCAAATCATCTCCATTTGAAAATATCTCTGTTTGGCATACAGAAATATCTGCCAGACACAGGCTCACAAACACTCTGCAGGTCATGTGATTGCAGAGGGGATGGGGGGGTGCAGGAGGATTTCACAGTGCAGACAGAGCTCAGAGGGCCGTTCCATAGCCTCTCTGCTCATTACATTGTGTGACTGTGGTTGCCATGGTAGTTCAGACTCATAAATCATTAAGAAAAAACAAGGGAAAAAGGTAAATATGGGATTGCTGCTTTGATGTTCACCTGTATGTAGTGACAGCTATTTTGAGGGTTCAGCTAATATTTCAAAGATTGTAGCCTATCAATGCACTAGGTATCTGTGATATCACTGACGCACTTGTGTCTAGTGATTTGATAGGCTATATTCTCATGACTATTCAGCTCAACAAAATTGCTGCCTCCACTGGTCATATTGATCCTCTTTTGTCGGATGCCTACAGTTCTACCAAGGCTCATGGGCTTGCAGTGCCAAGATGGCGGTATTTGTGGATGTGTAGATATATACACTGTGGGAGTTAGAGAGATAAATAGACGGAGAGGGTGTATTTTTCGCAGTATTTTTTGCTGTGCGCTGCCATTTACACTCTACATAAGCTTATGGAGATTGGGTCTTTTGCACCTTTCAGTTATATTATATGCTCTTTGCCTTATGTAAAAAAGAAGAAGCTACAAACGTGTAATAAGGTGGCCCTGGTGTCCCCTCGCGCTCATGATTGGTTTAAGCCATTACAAAGCCGAGTGCGATTTTTTTTCTACCTCTCCGCACAGCGCGTTTCGCATATACAGAGGCGGTTCCACAGATCAGGAAGTAGGTGTGGACATTTAAGTGCGTTGGGTAGACTAGGCGGACAGGTGCGAAGCCATGTCAATGTACCATTATCATCATCAACATTTACTTATATAGCGCCAGCAAATTCCGTAGCGCTATACAATTGGGAACAAACATTGATAAAACAATACTGGGTAATACAGACAGACAGAGAGGTAAGAGAACCCTGCTCGCAAGCTTACAATCTATAGGACAATGGGAGTTAGAAACACAAGGGCATGTGCTACATCATATTGCACAATGGACCAGCTAGAACGTACGTTC